>NC_069503.1:442265455-442422955 GCF_027579735.1 Bombina bombina
TCACTTAGTAACTGCTACATAGACAAACAGACCTAAACCCCGCCCCATCTGGTGACATCACTTCCCACTCTCATCACATCTTCCCCCTTTTCAAAGGACAAAGCATACATTTTTTTTCATTTGAATACAACAAATAACAAGGTATACAAGAAGCAAACAACAACAGTTTTGTATAGTATATAACAAATAACAGGTTAAAGAGAATATCAGTATAAACAACATAAATTACATCCTGACTTGCACATCGGGGTAGACTACCCTAGTCCACAGTGACCATGGGATTATTCTGCCCATACTTCCGGTCACTGTTCTAACTAGTGCTAATCCCGATATCGGGCCAGAAGTCTCACCACTCTTTCACTTGATGTAATTCTACATGAACTGTCCTCTGATACAGAAGAAGGTGATTGAGAGTCTGTTGGAGGCAAAGACGTATCCCCGCTGTGATCTTGCTGAGGGGAAGGCACCCCTCTTAAAACAGGGGATCCCACCGGCCATGGTACAGAGGCATCCAACTCCAAACTCTCAGGTACAGGCTGAAGATGTTTTCGATTTCGACGTGTGACTGTCCCTCCATCAGTAAGGACTACTTAAGACCTTGGTTCTGGAGAGCGTCCAATTACCGTAGCAGCAATCTTCCTTTTCTTCTCATCATCTAGTTTCATTCTGACACTTTGCCCTGCATTCAGCTCCTGCAAGGGCCTCACAGAGTGTCTCCTGTCGTAGAAGAATCGATAGCCCCTTTTTGCCTCTTCATCCCTCCTAAGGACCTCGTCCCGAGGAATAGAGCCAGTTGGCTGGAAGACACCCACAGAGGGTAAGGTTTTGCGAATCTGACGCCCTATAGGACAAGAGGGCCAGGTACGGCTTAGATTGCTTCAAAATGAACTTTGTTGTTTGAACTGCCCTTTCAGCCATTCCATTGGCCTGCGGGTAATGTGGACTTGACGTTGAATGTACAAAATCATATTCTCTGCTGAAAAAACTGAACTCTGTGGAAGCAAACTGCATTCCGTTATCACTCACCAACTCCATTGGTATGCCCCACCAGGCGAACAAGCTCTTGAGATGAGTGATAACGGCTTGACTTGTGATTTCATTCAAAGGTGCAATTTTCAAATACCTGGAATAGTAGTCAATCACGACTAGGTACTTTTTCCCGTGCAGTTCGCACAAATCAGCAGCTATTTTCTGCCACGGGTCTGCAGGCAGCAGAGTAGAAATCAAGGGCTCCCTTCTCTGAGTAGGGCGGCGTTCCTGGCAAAAGGCACATTTTCACACATGGCTTGCAATGTCGGAACTGATCCCAGGCCACCATACTGCCATAGCTGCCCTTTCTCTGCACTTTGTAATGCCTAAGTGGCTATCATGAATCCTGTTTAACATCTCCTGCTGCATGCTAACAGGAATGACAATGCGGTCCTGGAACAGCACCAACCCATCCAGCTCTGTGAGCTGCAACCTTTCTGACTGGTAAGAACTTAAAGACATCCAGGCTGCCCAACTCTCGGGCCAACCTTCTTTTATGTACTTTATAACTTCTTGAAGGTCTGTATCTAAATATGTTTCTTTATTTATTTGTTCTAGCTTCACTGAAGAAATGGATTTGGAGGCCACAACTGAATCTACATACACCTTCACATCTGATTCCATTGAAGATTCTTCAGCAGCAGCCAGCGGGAGCCTGGAAAGTGTATCTGCTACAACCAGTTGTTTCCCCGGCACATGCACTGCCTGGACGTTGAACCTGAGCAGCCTCATTAGAAGTCTCTGGCATCTTAGGGGTGTTTTATCAATATCATAGGAGTTGATTAGAGGAACTAGCGGTTTATGGTCAGTCTCCAGACTAAATTTCTCTAAACCCACTAGGTAACGCTGAAAGCGCTCACAGGCCCAAACTGCAGCCAGACACTCTTTCTTGATATGGGCGTATTTTGACTCAGCAGCCGTCGGTGTACGGGAACAGTAGGCGATGGGCTGTAGTTTGTTCTCATTCAACTGCAGGAGGGCGGCCCATAACCCATAACTGCTTGCATCAGCACTAACTTTTTGGAAGGGTCGTAGAACCCCAACACTGGGGAAGACCCCAGCAGGGACTTGACCTGCATAAAAGATTCTTCCTGTGAAGGTCCCCAGACCCAGACAACATCTTTCTTTAGCAACTCTGTGATAGGGTGTAGTATTGTGGATAAATCTGGAAGGAACCTGCCCACATAATTTACAAGGCCCAATATTTGTCTCAGCTCATGTACATCAGAAGGACTTTTCATCTGTTCAATAGCACAAATTTTCTCAGGGTCTGGCTTGATGCCATCCCCATTGATGATATTCCCAAAAAAACATAACTCAGCTTTCCTAAAATGGCATTTCTCTTATTTAACTCTCTAATAGTCTGCAGCACACAGCTCAATCGCTGATCATGTTCCTCCAATGTAGACCCATACACTAAGATGTCGTCCATGATGACTGCCGTGCCCACGTGGTCTCTTAGGAGAGAACTCATTTCTCTTTGAAAGATTTCAGGAGCAGAGGATATCTCGAAGGGGAGTCTGCAGAAGCAAAACCGACCTACCGGTGTAATAAAGGTAGTCAGTTTGTGGCACTTTGGATCTAGGGGTATCTGCCAGAAGCAAAGAGGGTACAACACTATTTTATTGCAGAGCATGAAAGTATACATCTGGTACCATAGATATCACTTAGTAACTGCGACATAGACAAACGGACCTAAACCCCTCCCCCATTCGGTGACATCACTTCCCACTCTCATCACAGTATCCTTTTTTGTATAGCAGATTCACTACTGCAATGCACTGCTGGGAGCTAGCTGAACATATTTGGTAAGCTAATGACTAAAGGCATATATGTGCAGGCACCAATCACCAGCTGACTCACAGTAGTACCCTGCTGCTCCTGAGCCTACCTAGGTATACTCTTCAACAAAGGATAGCAAGAGAATTGAGCAAATTTTAGTTGACAATGATGATCGTATACACATTTCCTTGCTTCAAGTAACTTTAAGGCCTTAAAACATTAGAATGACCAATGTTTTATTGGTTAATTGCGCTTAAAGTTATTTTTTTGTGCTTGTCAGGTTGCGCTCGTATTATGAGTTGAAAGTAAACTGTTTTTACTCACGCGATAACCCTTCAAGCGCAAAAAGCTGAATATATCATGCGTGTTCACCTATTCCCCCATTGAAGTCAATGGAAAAAATGTTTTTGAAATAACCCAACACCCTACTCGCGCTCAAACCTGATCGCATATTCCCATGTGTGCAAACCCGACATAAAAATATGAATATTTCACATTCCAATGTTCTTCACATACAAGAATATGTTCTATTTGTTCTGAAATTAATAGATATATATATGTATATATACATATATATGATATTTTTGGTGCAGTATATATTTATACCTATAAATATATATTCATGATTCAGTGGCGTATTTATGTTTTGTGCTGCCCTAGGCACTCAAAATTCTGCTGCCGTCCCCCCAAAGGTTTTAGGCCTTTTTTCCACTTAATATTTTTTTGGGTCAGTGTGTAAAATGTTTTTGTTTTGTTTGTTTTTTCATAACAATTCAAAAGAAAATGGGCTAGCAAAACACTTGCATACAGGTGGGTTGAATTGCATGCATCTCATAACATTTTCTCCCTGAGAGAAGGGAGAGAAAAGAAAGGGAGGGTAAAAGGGAGGGAAAGGAAAGCAGGAAGGTAGGGAGAGAGGGAGAAGAGAAAAGTGGTGAGGGAAATAAAGGAGTGAAAGAAGGGAGCAAGGGAGGGAGTTGAGAGAAAGAATGGAGGGAGGGAAAGAAGGGAGAGAGTTGAGGTAGGGAGTGAGTTGAGGGAGGAAGGCAGGGAGAAAGGGAAAGAAGGGAGAGAGGAAGGGAGGGAAAGAAGAATACACTTTGAAACAATCACTGCCCTTTACACGCAACAACATACAGTAATTACCATTATTCAAGTAATGAAACCTTTTAAGTGTCCGTTTACTATTTACTCCGTGGGTTCATGAATGCAGTCAACGCTAGCTATTAGTAGCTAACATACATTAGCACTGAGAGTTTATGATTAGACATCACAAGCTGATCTAAGCAGTGCACAGACGCATCCAGTCATTTAGCTGCTAAGACCTGCAATAAGCACTGCGCTCACAGACCCATCACAGCTGATAAGGGGAGGCAGCATATCGGCACAAGGTCTTCTCCTCCAGGAGTGAAAAAAAGGAGCACGAGCAGCGGTTCAATGCACATAACATTTATTTACAAATGCCAAACATAGCGCCATGGCGCTCAGAGTGAAGAAAAAAGAAAAACAACACGTTTGTCAAGCAAAACAAAACCGTGAGAGGGGATAACACACCCCGGGGTAAATACTGACAAAAATCAATGGGAAGGTCTTCTCCTCCAGCCTCACCTTGAAGCATATCCCGGTCAAGTTTCTCAAAAGAACGCTTCCACTGCAAAAATACCAGCAGCTCTAAATGAAGCAACGGTTTAAATGAGCACTGCCTCTGAAGAGCGACCTTAATCAGCGCACGTGCCTTGTCTTCTCTGTAAAAGCCTGCACATTATTGCTCACTGTACTGTGTGCTGGCTTTTAGAGAGAGGATAAAACAGTTGTGCAGGCCCCTCCCAAATCTGCTGCCCTAGGCACCGGCCTTGTTGGCCTAGGCCATAATACGCCCCTGATGATTATATATAGGTATAGAAATATATATATATGAATATCTATTTAGAAATGCATAGAACATATTCTGCTATGTGCAGAACATTGGGATGTATAATATTTACAGTAAATGCACAGTTTAACAGTTTATTAAGTATTAGTATTGCATAAATATACTTTATCATGTACTTAACAGTAAAGGGATCAAATGAATATACTGTATATATATATATATATATATATATATATATATATAGAGAGAGAGAGAGAGAGAGAGAGAGATAGATATATATATATATATATATATATGTGTGTGTGTGAACATATGTATTTCTGTTTTTTATATGTATATGTCTGTAAATACATATAGCGCGCTTCCATAGGCTCAAATAGGAGCTTCGTTCTCATGCTGTCAGACTTGGCATGAGAACCTTGCGCAACAAAGGGGCAAGTAGCGCAGTGATGGCAGCAAATTATAAACATATATGATATGCTTTTATATATAAATATATATATATATATATATATATACAGTATATATATATATATATATATATATATATATATATATGCTTGTATATACACATATTAACACATAACTATATATCCATAAAAGCATATACATATATATTTACTGGGAACAATGGGACAATGCAGAAAATACAGAAAGAGTGATCCTCACTTAACATCCTCCTGATTCACCACTAGTACCTCCAACACTTAACTGCTGACACCATCTTTCCCCCTGTTGAGGCACATTCCATATGATTGGGCCAATATCTGATCAGACTTATCATCACAATGGGGGCGTGGAACCAGCCAGGGCATCATCTAATAGCAGCAGGCCAGTACACTGTGGGATAGTAAAGGGACATGAAACCCAAATTTTTTCTTTCAGGATTCAGATAGAGAAAATATTTCTTAAAAAGATTCCAATTTACTACACGTGCACTCCCCTGGGCTTACTTTCCTGCTTTTCAACAAAGGATAACAAGAAACCAAGAAAATTTGATATTAGAAGTAAATTAGAAAATAGTTTAAAATTGCATATTCTGGGGCCTACTTAACAATGTGTGAGCGGACATGATACGAAGTAGCGTATCATGTCCGCTACACATCGCTGCACATCGATAAATGCCGACAGCATACGCTGTTGGCATTTATCATTGCAGCAGCAGTTCTTGTGAAATGCAGATTCGCGGCCAATCTAGCGAAGGAGGTGTCAATCAATCCGATCATATAGGATTGGGTTAATTTCTGTCCGCTGCCTCAGATCAGGCGGACAAGTTATGGAGCAGCGGTTTTTAGACTCGCCGGAAACAAGGGGCCTCAAGCTCCATACAGAGCTTGATAAATATGCCCCTCTATCTGAATCATGAAAATTGGGTTTTTTGTTTTTTTTTTCAATTAAATGTTTTATTGATTTTCAAAACAAATAACATAACATGTAAACATTTGTGCTCTAACATAGAGTATTTAAGCATTAACGGAGGTACATTGAAAAGCTGATAAAAGTATAAACAGGAAGATCTGTACACTCCACTTAGGGATGTCAACTCATCGCATTGTCCAATGAGACATCACCACTTGAGGTATTATAGACATAAAATACAGGAATAAGGCATTTAATATTACAGATTTAGTAGCTCACTTTGTTAAATGATCATGGACCTTCTTGCTCCCATAAGAACATAACATCAGCAATAAAATCCTGTTTGCCAATAAACACATAATGTATCCTCTCTAACTCTAGGACATGATCTACCTCTTGTGACCACATAGTGACAGTAGGAAGCACACATTTCTTCCAAAACCGAGGAATCAGACGTTTTGCACAGTTAATCATGCATTGGAATAGTCGTTTCCTATATTTACAGGGGATTTTTGGAGTATCATTCAGTAAAATGATGTTGGGTGTAAGTATTATGGAGGTCCCTAGTTTGGTATTAATGTTTTCCAATACATCTGACCAGAATGTATTTAAAAGTGGACAGGACCACCAGATGTGGGACAGGGTACCCATCCCACCACAGTGCCTCCAACACAGAGGGGAGGAACTTGGGTAGATACTATGAAGACGGTGTGGGGTCAGATACCACCTAGAGAGCAATTTGTAATTCATTTCAGCTATAATTATAGAAATAGATGATTTTTTTGTCTCACTAAATATATGGCTCCATTTAGGTTCTGTCAAGGTTTCGTGTAGTTCTACCTCCCATTTAGAGATATAAGAAGGTTTTTTAGTGGGAAAGGAGCCTCGCAGTTTCTTATAGATAATGGAAATGTGTGACCTGGTGATCGAGGGAGTAGTGCATAATGTTTCAAAGGTGGTAAGGGGTCTAACAAGGTCTGGTTTGTGGGGGTTAGTTAGTATAGCATGTCTGATCTGAAAGTACGGGAACCAGAGGTGGAAAGGGGGTCCCAATACTTGAGAAAGCTCAGACTGTGGACGTATAGTACCCTTATCTAACACTGTATGGACCGGAATATTTGTGGGCACGCCATCGATACGTGGAGTCTGTATAGCAGTGGAATCAAGCATGCTCGAGTTGTTCAAGATGGGGGTTAAAGGGGACATATGGCTAGAAATTTTAGCATCTTGGGACAGAATTTTATCCCAGACTCTTAAGGAGGCTGCTACGAAATAATTTGTTCTGACCCCCAAGGGTCTCGCCTTAGGGGGGATCCAGCATATCTCACCCAAGCGGTGACCTCCTATCAGACTGCACTCAAGCTGGACCCAAGGTTTGTTCGGATGGGAATGTTTCCAGGCAGTAATTCGTGCTAAGTAACATAACATAGTAACATAGTAGATAAGGTTGAAAAAAGACTGAAGTCCATCGAGTTCAACCTATACAAATCTAAAATACTTACAAAAAGCTCCAGTTAAGCTTAAATAACCCCATTAAAATGTGACCCATTTAATACTAGCAATCATATCCATGAATTTTGTTTATATACAGAAATTTATCCAGACTATTTTTAAATGTATCTATGGTATTGGCATTCACTACCTCCTTTGGTAATGAGTTCCACAATTTTATTGCTCTTACAGTGAAAAAACGTTTCCGTTGCAGGAGATTAAATCTCCTTTCCTCCAACCTTAAATTATGACCTCTTGTCAGAACCAATTTTCTTGGAATAAAAAGAGCTTCTGCCATCTCTGTATATGGGCCTTGAATATATTTATATAAAGTAATCATGTCACCTCTCAAGCGCCTTTTTTCTAAAGAGAACAGACCCAGTTTGGCTAGCCTCTCCTCATAGGTTAATTTCTCCAATCCCCTTATTAGCTTTGTGGCCCTTCTCTGAACTTTTTCTAGTTCTGCAATATCTTTTTTAGCAATCGGTCCCCAGAACTGCACTCCAAACTCAAGGTGAGGTCTTACCAGGGCTTTATATAATGACAGAATTATGCTTTCCTCCCTTGAATCAATGCCTCTTTTAATACATGCTAGTATCTTATTAGCCTTTGAAGCCGCTGCCCTGCATTGTGCACTCATCTTTAGCTTGTTATCTATTACTACTCCCAAATCCCTTTCCTCCTGTGTTTGGCTAAGTCTTGTCCCATTTAAAAAATACATAGCCTGCTTATTTTTACTTCCAAAATGTAGAACCTTACATTTTTCCGTATTAAATCTCATTTTCCATTCACTTGCCCATAGTTCTAATTTTAGCAAATCCCTTTGCAAAGAGAGTTCATCCTGCTCTGACCTAATGACCTTACTTAACTTAGTATCATCTGCAAAAATAGAGATGTCGCTATTTAATCCTTGCTCCAAGTCATTTATAAAAATATTAAAAAGAACAGGGCCCAGTGGGCTGCTTTATAATAGTCTATGAGGTTTGGGACCCCCAGGCCCCCATCCTCCCTGCTAAGGTATAATGTATTCCTAGCTACTCTTGGTCTTTTGTGTGCCCAGATAAATTGTTCAAACCATCTCTGTTGTTGAATTAGATAATGTGTGGGGAGGTCCAGTGGGAGAACTTGAAACAAATAGAGAAATTTGGGGAGAAGGTTCATTTTTATAGCATTGATGCGGCCCATCCAAGAGAGGTGGCCCTGTTTGTGCCAGGTGTTAAGGGAAGTCAAGGTCTCTTTTTGTAAGGGAGAGTAGTTAAGGTCATAAAGATCTGTCAGATTGGCGGATATATCGATTCCCAAATAGCGTATTTTGTTTGTAATCTGAAAGTTGGTTTGGTTAGTGAGAAATGCGTGTTCTTCCTCAGATATATGTAGGGGCATCAACATTGATTTTCCCATGTTAATGGAAAAATTGGAGGCTTGTTTGAACTCATCCAGTTAATTGAGAAGGGATGGTATGGAGGAGAGCGGGGAGCGAATTGTAAAAATAATGTCGTCTGCGTAGAGGAGGCACTTTTGCTGACTACCCTCAAAAGAGACCCCCTGTATGTTAGTATTGGTTCTAATCCTGGTCGCTGCTGTCTCCACCACTAAGGCGAACAGCAGAGGGGATAAGGGGCATCCTTGACGTGTGCCATTTTTTATGGGGATTTGAGTGGATAGTGTGTTGTTGGCAGAGATTCTGGCTGAGGGGTTATGATATAGTGCCTTTATTCGTGATATTAACGCCTCCGAAAAACCAAACTTCGACAGGGTGGCCCAGAGAAAATCCCAGTCCACCCTGTCGAAGGCCTTCTCCGCTTCTGTGGACAATAAAACCAATGGGGATTTGGAGGAAATAGATGTAGTCAGGGTTTGTTGGACCCGAATTGAGTTATCCTTAGCCTCCCTACCTGGGATAAATCCCACTTGGTCCGTGTGTATAAGTAGAGGGAGGATTTTATTTATTCTCGTTGCTAATAACTTGACATATAGCTTCATATCTATATTTATTAGGGAAATAGGGCGGTAGTTGGTGACTTGGTCTGTTGGTTTGCCGGGTTTAGGTATAACAGTAATTGTAGCTCCCAATAGGGACTGTGGTAAGGGGTTGGCATTGTCGATGGAATTGTATAGTTGAAGGAGGTGAGGGCATAATTGAGACTTGAGATGATGGTAAAATTTAGGGGTAAAGCCGTCTGGGCCTGGGGCTTTTCCTTGGGGGAGATTCTTAACTGCCATTAGGAGTTCCTGCAAAGTGAATTGCGAGTCCAAAGACTCACATTGCTCTTTAGTTAGAGTGGGTAGTTGCGCCTGAGCTAGAAAATTATCGATAAGTCTGTTTTTAGATGGAGTATCCAAGGATGGGAGGTTATATAGGGAAGTGTAGTACTCTGCAAATTGTTTAACTATATCGGGGTTAGAAATGTGAGAGGATCCAGAGGCATCCACTATTTTGGGAATAAAAGATTTATAGTTTTTCTTTTTGAGGGATCTGGCCAAAAGGCGTCCTGCTTTGTTACTTTCAATAAAGAATTTGGATTTGGTCGTAATTGCCCTGAGGTGGGCATTTTTAATCAGATATTGGGTAAGTGCTTCCCTGGCCTGTTGTGACTGTAATAAAAGCTGTGGGGATTTGGGATTTTGTTTTAGCCTACGCTCTTTTTCCTGAAAATCAGAGGTTAGTGATGTATAGAGTGTTGCTCTTTGTTTACGCAATTTGTGTGTGTGAGTTAATATAATGCCTCTAATGTAGCATTTGTATGCCTCCCAATTATTAGTTATTGAGGTCTCAGCTGGATTGTTGAAATTAAAGAATTCAGTTGTTTTCTCTATTATATCAGTAGTTATCAGGGGATCTGTTAATATCTGGTCGTTAA
Organism: Bombina bombina; assembly: GCF_027579735.1. Classification (NCBI taxonomy): domain Eukaryota; kingdom Metazoa; phylum Chordata; class Amphibia; order Anura; family Bombinatoridae; genus Bombina; species Bombina bombina. The sequence goes on from NC_069503.1 coordinate 442,275,851, forward strand.
GTCTCCAGTGTTGCTGCTGTTGAGGCCTAGCTGACCATTTGAAAGTGGAGAGGACCATGCTATGGTCTGACCAGGGGGTGTGATGTAGGCGGGAGTCAGAAAGAGCTGTCAACATGTTTTGATCACATAGTATATAGTCCAGGCGTGTGTAGGAGCGCTGAGGGTTCGAAAAAAAAGTAAAGTCTCTATGTGTTGGATGTCTAACTCTCCATGTGTCAAAGAAGGGAATGGTTCGCAATGCCTGCCAGTTGGCTTTAATGAGGGTATTTCGGAGGTATGATTTGCCTGAGGACGTATCTATAGTTGGGTTAATAGGAAAATTGAAGTCCCCTCCTAGTATTATGGGCCCCTTGGAGATATCTATGATGTGATTACTAACTTTACGGAAAAATGAAGGCGGGGGACGTATTGGGGCGTAGATATTAGCTAAGGTGAGTGGTCTACCATAATACAGTCCTACTAAAATCAGTATTCTACCCTCTGAGTCTTGATACTTGTCCAGGAGCTGGAAGGGCGTTCCCTTTCTGAATGAGATACTAACCCCATTATGTTTCGATGGGCCTGAGCTAAGGAAGTGTTGGTCGTAATAGAGGTGAGAAAGGGAGGGTTAATTTGCTTTTCTAAAGTGAGTTTCTTGGAGCATAATTATGTCTATGTGTTTTTTAAAGAAATCGTGGAAAGCAAGTGACCGTTTCTGGGCGGATAAGAAACCTTGCACATTCTGAGTGGCAATATTAAAAGCGCTAACCTGGGATTGTATGATCCTGGGGTGGTGAGTGGTGGTCTGTGCACAAGACATATTTAGATAAGACTATAACAATACAATGACAAGTAGACTATACTCTATGCAATCGCTTTGGAAATAGAATATCAAGTGTCTGAATTAAGGAGGAAAACAAGAGTAAAGAAGAGGGGATGGAGAAAAGATAAAAAAAAAGGAAGGAGAGGGAAAGAGGGGGAGAGGGTAGGGAGGGTAGAGTCTTGGGGGGTATAGGAAAGGATATAATAAGAAGAAGATGAATTGTGGGGATAAAGAAAGAGTAGTGAATGCGACAGTAGGGGAAATCACGGCTCAACGGAGCCCACTCAAACGGGAGTTTAAACAGTAAATACATTAAAGGGTATTCAACCTCATGGGCAGTACCGCATTATGAAACTTAATACTATACATTAAAACATGATGTAAACAGTGCAAAAGAAACCTAAAAAAAAGGGAAACAGGTTAATATAACAGTTTGCAACCAGGACTGAATGTACTCATGGCTTAATACGCTCAACCCGGAATAAGAGCACTTATGGTGACATTGTAAACTAGGCAGAACGACAATAATAATACATTGCATAAAGTACAAGTCTTCATGCTTATTGAGTCCAGGAACAGCATAATTAAAAAGAAAATAAAGGTGAGAGAGAAATATAACTTAAGTCTCAAGTAGGGAACTGCTGTTAATTCTCATCTCTGGACTGTTCAACTCTCCAGACTTAAACGGAGTTACTAAGCTTGGGACCCGTATGGATAACACGGGCTCCACTCTCAGGGGTCTCCGTTTCATACTCACAAGGCTGTAGTCTCAGGAATGATTTTTGAATCCGCAGAGTCAGACATCTTATCAGGTAACATCTTGAGATTTAGGGGCTGCAGGAATGTCTGTCTTCTTGCTACGTTTGCTCGCTATTTCGGACCACAGCCCTTTTGGTGGTCGTGATGGTGGAGGTGGACTAGTAGTGGTAGGGCTAGGGATCTGGGCCTCCAATGGTGGAAGGCCTAGCTGTTTGCAGAAGTTCGTCGCTTGAGATGGATTCAAGCATTCATATCGTTTCCCGTTCTTGATAACTTGCAGGGAGACTGGGAAACCCCACCTGTATGGAGCGGAGATGGGATGTAAGAGGGGCATATTCTTTTCTGATTTGGAGTGTCCTAGCGGACAAGTCCTGAAAAATTTGGATTTTTGCACCCATGAATGAGAAATTGGGTTGAGACCTTGCAAGCTGGTAGATTTTTTCCCTGTCTCTGTAGCTTTGGAAGCAAATTACAATGTCTCTAGGAGGCTGGTTATCGCTAGGTTTGGGACGTAGGGAGCGATGAGCTCTCTCCAGGGGCACTGCGTCAATTACGCGTTGATCAGCTATTGCTAAGGATTGAAACATATTTTGAAGATGATCATGAATATCTTCAGCCTTCACGGATTCGGGTACACCCCTAATGCGGAGATTGTTCCTACGTGCCCTATTCTCCATGTCGTCTACCTTGTTTTCCAACTCTTTAATCTGTGTGCTCTGATCTTCTAAAGCGAGGGACATGCCAGACATTTCTTTTGCCCATTCCTCTCTGTCATCTTCCAAGGCCTCCACGCGGAAGCCCAGCTCATTGATATCTCTCTTTAAGTCGGCACACTCACTTTTAATACATGATTTGACTTGATTTATTAAATCCTCTATGGCTCTCATAGTGACCGGGCTGTCTTCACCCCGTGAGAAACTGTTTGGTGAGGATTGTGGTAGTTGTGATTCATCAGGGCCCTCAGAGTGATATTCATCCTCGCTGTGTACTTGAGAGGTTTCTGGCTTTTTCTTTCTATCGGTACTTTTAAAGAAATTATTCATTGTGCTTGGGGTTGTACTTTGCTTCTGATTCTTCTCCATTTTAGTATTTCTGTGAAGCGCCATCTTAAGGCCGATGTTCCCGCGAGGGGGCCTACTCTGGGCAAAGCTTAGTGTTCAAAAGAGTGAGTTGCAGGCAGAATGGTCTGTAACAGAGTCCCTTTGAAAATAATTGTACCTCCTGGGGGATCAAATTTAGATCGTTAGGTTAGGGCAGTAAAAGTGCATATGTGGAGTCGAAGCAGAAAACAGCTGCAGCAGTGGGAGGCACATATAAAAGTGTTGGTGCTTGCTAGGAACAAGAGTGAAGTAAACAAGAAGGGAAAGCGTTTATATCTTCCCAGGGTTTGTGTTATAAGTTGAAAGGCTTAGTCTGGCATTGAGTAATAAAGGAAATTTGAAAAGTCCAATGTGACTTTGTGGGCTATAATTAGATGAGGAGTCGGGTCGCATTATTACTTAATCTTTTTAGGGGTGGCTGGATAAGTATAGCGAGCCGCCATGTTGTCTTACCCCTCAGTTGCTGAGTCGGCGGTAGAGAGGAAAAAGAGCTGACAAGGCAACGATAACTCAGTTGCTCAGGTATCGGAGATAGCTAAAGGTGTCCCCGCTAATCCCTTCAGTTGGACACTCATTGCGGGTCTGTGCTGGGTCCCAGATCTATCCTGGGAAAGGACGTCTCTTGAGGCGGGTGCTGATTGCGGCCTGTGCGGTCCTCCGCAGGTCTGTGTAGTCGGGCTCCCGCCCGCTGTCAGGGTCTCAAAAATGTTGTAAGCATATGTCACAGCTTGTGGGCACTTTTTGGGCGATCAGCTCGGTGTAGGCTGTTCCCGGAGTGGGTCTTCGTTGCTGCCGTCGTCAGAGCTCTAGTGTGGTGCGACCATCTTGGACGCCTGCACGCTCCGCCCTCGAAAATTGGGTTTTATGCCACACTCGGTACAGAGTCATGCACTTGTCAGGAACACTGCTGCAACCACATGGTTTTTCAGACATCACGCCAATCCTCTCCAGGGAAACTATTTAGAAATCTGTGCGCAGGAGAGAGAGCAGGGTAAGAGAGATATGCACCTCACTTATATTCTTGTCCTAACATGATACCGGACATCTGGCTCCTAAATAAAGGCTTAAAGCTACCTACTGAAACAGGCAGGTCTCTCCCCTCAAAGGTTTAAAGCTTATTACCTACTGCCTGCTCTATTTGAAAGTAGCACCAATTAACAGATATCTTACACAGTTCTCTGAAAGTTTTGCACAGTAGCCACTTTACCTTAACAGTATTTGCAAACACCTTACAAGCATATTAACTGTCACACAACTCAACGTATATTAATCCTGCAGTGAGGACATTATCTACTCTGTATTCTTTACTTCTCAGCACACATTGTCCAGGATATACTTTACATCCTAAGCATTGTACCAGAGCTTTTTTTTACTTTATCAAAGACATTACTATGGCCCCTATTTAAGAAAGTCTGGCCAGACCTCGCTGAATACGGCGAGCAATACGCTCGCCGTATTCAGCATTGCACCAGCAGCTAACAGGAGCTGCTGGTGCAACGCTGCCCCCTGCAGGCTCGCGGCCAATGGGCCACCAGCAGGGGGGTGTCAATCAACCCGATCATACTCGATCGGGTTGATTTCCGGCGATGTCTGTCTGCCTGCTCAGAGCAGGCGGACAGGTTATGGAGCAGTGGTCTTTGTGACCGCTGCTTTATAACTGCTTTATAACTGCTGTTTCTGGCGAGCCTGCAAGCTCGCCAGAAACACAGGGCATCAAGCTCCATTCTTGATTGATAGATAGGCCCCATTGTGTCTTTCTCTGGGATTTTCCAATGCTGTAAAATCTACTTTCGCCCTCCTCTCATAACTAATGACCCCACTCTTATCACATCAGCGCTATCACCTCTGGCAGGCTCAGGTATATCAGGTATGGCTTCTAAAATATTTTTTAAATCTGAAAAGCAAAAGAAACGGCCAGGATCATCAAAGCCTTGACTAAACACTTTTTTTTTTTTTAAAAACTATATCCTTCGATTTGTGATCCTCTAAACACAGATTTGGAAGATTCTTGCCTCAGCTCACCTATAGATGCAAATGCCCTGCTTACTAAAGCAGATTTTTGGTTCCTCACCACCAAAGAGGATTTCTTAAACTTCTTTACCCAAGTAGGACAACTCATAAAAGAAGGCCTCATAGAAAAAGGCCTCTCCAAGGTCAAATAAGATATCAAAAGTCTAAGAAACAGAGTAGAACATTGAGAAGAAAATACTGAAGCATTGTCAACTGAAACAGACTCTTTAATGTGCTAACTTAAGTCAAAAGCTTCTGTCATTGTCCAGCTATAAAACTAGATAGAAGATCTGGATAACAGAGGATGCTGACAAAATATTAGTGACTGTATGGCAAGCCCACCTACAGGACTATCTGCAAAAAAATGTGTTATCTTTCAGCTAAGGGTTACACTCACAAATTTTAATGTCGCTAGTAAGGTCTGCTAACAGGGACCCTTGTTTTCCTTTTCCTGCTCCATTTTCCAAATTGGTTCCTAAATAATGAATAATCATGCTTATCTAGTTCTATAAGATAATTAATGCTAGTTTATATGACTGTTTACAAGGGGCAAGATTACAAGTCACGTGGTATGGGTTTTCTGTGTGCGATATTGTCTTTTCACAATCAATTTCCATTGCACAGGTATTACAAGCCTTGAGAAATCACGCCTTTTACGCAACAATCCTTTCCGTGCTCGAAGAGCTGTAATTAAGTTTTCCGCAACAACATTTTTTCACAAAACACTTAAAAAATACATTACAAAGTACAGTTACACTCATATTAATACTGACTATTAAAATGTATTTTTTTTAAATTTCACACACAAAAGATAGGAGATCTCGACAGAGGGATTTTACATTGACATACATACAGTACACATACATAGAGAAAAATGAATTTATATGCATAGAGTTATCTATAGAGATAATGAAAAGATTTCACTTTACACTCTTATATACATTAAACTATATCTCAGAGGGATTTTCAAAGAGATAATCGCATATAGATCTCGAGATATCTAGACATATATATAATCATATACATATCTCGCTATAAATAAATATATGCAGTGAAATATTTATTTATAAATAAATAGAACATATTCTGTTATGAAAACATTCTCGCAATATGAAATATTTGCATTTTTATGTACACTTTTCGAGGAGAAAACGTCATGGGCTTTGTGCAACAGATGAGGGTGTTAGTGGGGGGGTTCTATTTGTCTTCTCCATTGACTTCTATGGGGAAATAAGTGAACACGCACACGATTTAAGAGTTTGCATTACGCATCTTAACGCACACGCAAAATAAGTTATTTTGCAACTTGTAACAGCTGCGTTACCCCAAATGCGAAAAAGCCATAACACTTGCGGTGTTTTCGCAACTGATTTACTGCGTGACTTGTAATCTTGCCCTAAGTTTAATAAGGGCATTATATTATTTTTTCTTTATTAACACAATTTTAAAGCTAGTGAGGCTCATTCAAAAGAGTGACTAACACTCCCCCTTTTTGTCCAGCCCTGTAGCTACAGTTTTTTGTTAGCTGAATAGTGAATTATTATCTGTGATTCGTATTTCCTCTTTTATTTCACTAATGGGTCACTATTGTTATATTTGTTGTTATTATAAGATTTCTTATGTATAAATTGTTATGGCTCCTCTTAAATGCAGCTTCCCTCTTTACTGTAATTCACATTATCCTTTTTGCCTCCCAAGAGAAAGGATTAGGCATCCTGTCAGTATATGGCTGTGTTATAATACAATTTATTTAATAATTATTCTTTAAAATAAACCACCAATAAAAATGCATATACAAAACAATAAAATTAATGTAAATTTCTAAATTCTTTATATTAGTTAAAATTTATAGACGCATTAAATTATATTTATAGAGAACCAGAGATGAATCAAAACTATATAGGTTTGAACTATTATAATATGCTATGCAAAGATCATAAAAATTACCTTATTTATTAACCTTATTCACTATTGAATTTCATTAAAATACCGCAATGAGATACCAAGATATGAGCCACTGACATTCAGACTGGTACAATTAAGTTATTTAACCCACAAACGATTCTATACAATTCAAATTAGAACACCAGTAGTATATATATTCTTAATATAAACAGTCAGTTTACAGTAAATGCCAATTTATCTAAGCTGAAATAAATTCTTAATTACCTACAATTAAGACCAATTCTAAAATATATTTCTATATTTGCAAAGATAAATTACTTAGCATTAATGATTAATTGTAAAATACACAGGGCTATGAAACACAAGTTTTAAAATACAAATTGTTCTTTTAAATCTATTAACTGCAGTTTAGTTATAGTTACTAAAATACCTTTGATTTAAATATTATATATATATATATATATATATATATATATATATATTTATCAATCGCATATACTTTACCCAAAATGACCAAATTGATAATTCAGCTTCCAAAACTCCCAATGTGGATAAGAAAGAGTAGCCCAATTTGCTTAAAGATTGTCTGTGTCCAACGCAACAAACTATCCAGTCACCAGTTCAGCAAAAGTCAGCAGCCCCTTTTTTTCCTCTTGCATTCAGCTTATATTATCTTAATCATTGGTGAAACGATATGATTGGCCCTTCGGAAACCTCTCTCTGATTGGTTACTGGGGAATGTAATTTTAACAGCCAAATGTTTTTTGGTTGTAATTCTGGATTTAGGCCATCGGGGGCAGCAGACAAAACAAACAGTTTAATTTTTAACACTGCTTATACAATAAATAAATACAATAAATTACATTTCACTGGTTTTGTTAAAATACTTACCTTTTCTTTGTGAAAGCCGCTCCAGCGCTTCCCCCACCCGTCGCAAGCCTCTTCCTACGTCAGAAATGGCGATCCCGGCTTTCCTCCAATCACGGTGTTGCTTTAGGCAATGATTCCCCCAGGGGGGAAGCCGTGATTAGAGGATGCAATTGTCATTGTTGACGTATGAAGAGGCTTTGCAACGAACTGGAGAAGCGCTGGAGTGGCTTTCAAAAAGAAAAGGTAAGTATTTTAACAAAACCAGTGAAATGTAAAGTTTGATGAATGAAAGTGCCCCTGTTTTTAATAGGATTTTCAAAAACCAGGCACTCATTCCGCATTCACTTTAAATGTTGCTGAATTGAAAAAGTATGACATATCTACAAATAATTGTAACCTTTTCACTGTTTATTTTCCAACAATTCAGTCCATAACATTATGGTTGTAACTCTTGACAAGGGGCAAGATTACAAGTTGTGCGGTACACACTGCACGAAATGGGTATGTACCGCTATTTCTATACCGCAGCCATTACAAGTTACAAAAAAACTTTTTTTTGTTGTGCTATATGGTGCGTTAAGCTCCATACCGCACAAAGCCAAGTCCTGACTTTACGTGCTAGTGCACATATTCCCCCATAGACATCAATGGAGAAAAAGTGTTAGAAAAAACTCCTGCGATTGTGAAATGGGAATCGCAATAACGCATTCCCCATTGATATCTATGGAGACAAGAAAGTTTATTATAAATCTAACACCCTAACATAAACCCCTAGTCTAAATACCCATAATCCGCCGCCCCCAGACATCATCAACACTAAATAAAGATATTAACCCCTAATTCGCTGCCCACCAACATCGCCAACACTACAATAAAACTATTAATCCCTAATCCACCGCCCCCCCCCCCCGCATCGCCAACGCTACAAACAACATTACAAAAAATAACAAAATCTAAAACAACAAAATTATGAAAAAAAAGATTACAGAAAATAATAAACGAATTATCCAAAATAGAAAAATTAAACCTAATCTAATACCCTTATAAAAACAAAAAAGCCACCACAGCTTACATCCTATTGGCTGTTTAATACAGCCAATAGGATGTAAGCAGCTCTCATCCTATTGGCTGATTTGAATATTTCAGCCAATAGGAATAGAAGGTACCCCAATATAAAAGGCGTACCTTGCATTCAATCTTTAGTGTGCGGTGGACGATCACATGAAGAGAAGGCTCCACGTTGGATGTCAGCGCCTTGGCCGATCCTGCTCTGCTCCACATCAGCTACGCAACCCCTGGATGAAGATTGAAGATGGAGCCGCCTGGAAGAAGACCTTCACCGCCAGACTTCAGGAATGTTGAGTACCTATTTTGGGGGTTAGTGTTAGGTTTTTATGTTTGTTTTCTGGGTGGGTTTTTTTTTAGATAAGGGCTTGTTTTTTAATGGGCACTAAAGAGCTGATTTCCCTTTTAAGGGCAATGCCCATACAAATGCCCCTTTGGGGACAATGGGTAGCTTAGGTTTTTTATAGTTTTGGGGTTTCATGGGTGGGGTTTGTACTGTTAAGAGGTAATTTGTATTTTTTTAAGTAAAAGAGCTGTTAAACTTAGGGCAATGCCCTACAAAAGGTCCTGGTAGTTTAGTGTTAGATTAGGGGGTGTTTATATTTTTGGGTGGCTTTTTTGTTTTTATAAGGGTATTAGATTAAATTTTTTTTTTTTTTTTTTGGATAATTTCATTTATTATTTTCTGTACTCTTAGATTTTTGTTATTTTTTGAAATTTTAGAGTTTGTAATTTTTTGTAATGCTAGATTTTTTGTCTTTTTTTCTTAGTGTTAGGATTTTGTAATTTTGTAATTTGGGTTTTTTATATTTGGAAAAATTTCTTTTTGAAATAGTAATCTTAGATTTATTTACAGTTTAAGCTTAGGTTTTATTTATTTCACAGGTAAGTTTTTATTTATTTTAAGATAGTTACACTGTAACTTTAATTTAAAGTTAGGGGGGTGTTAGGTTTAGGGGTTAATAGTTTAATTTAGTTTGTCGCGATGTGGGGGGTGTCAGGGTGCCAGGAATCAGACTGAGACGAGAAGTGCAAAAATAATCACACCTTTATTAATAGCAAAAAATAATAAAAAGTCCACAAGTCAAATAACAAGCCAGGAATCAAAACCAGAGCTGGTAGTCAGACGAGCCGAGTCAGGAGCCAAAGCAAATAGTCAGACAAGCCGGAATCAGGAACAAGGAAAACAGCAGAGTCAGGAACAAGCCAGGGATCAGGAACCAGGAAGGACGTCAGGCAGTCAGGTAATACACAGGAACTCTCACAAACAGGTTTGAGACAACGCAAAGGCAAAGCATACTGAACAGAGGCCCTTTAAATAATAAGTGATGACATCACAATTCTGAGACTGCATCCTGTCTCACATGGATGATGCACACCAGTCTGGCCATAAAAGGAAGTGCAGGAATTGAGCAGCAACCCCCAAAATGCACCATATCAGGAAGAGAGGTGAGTAAAATGGCTGCAAGCAGCACATGGCAAACACAACAGGGAAAAAACCCTGACAGTACCCTCCCCTCAACGACCCCTCCCCGGCGGGAGGACAAAAGGCTTATTGGGGAAACGGGCATGGAAGGCACAGAGGAGGGCGGGAGCATGAACATCAGAGGAGGGAACCCAAGAACGCTCCTCCGGACCGTAGCCTCTCCAGTGAACCAAATACGGTACACGGCCCTTGGACATACGAGAGTCAATAATGCTGCTGACCTCATACTCCTCATGGTTGTCAACAAAGATAGGATGGGGACGAGGCAACACAGTGGTAAACCGATTACAAACCAATGGTTTCAAGAGGGAGACATGAAAAACATTGGAGATGCGCATAGCAGGAGGTAGGTCAAGAGCGTAGGCCACAGGATTAACCCGTCGGAGTATTCAAAAAGGACCAACATAGCGGGGAGCCAATTTATTGGAGGGCATACGAAGGTTCAAGTTGCGGGAGGACAGCCAAACTCTCTCACCAACCTGGTAGGAAGGTGCGGGCAGACGCCTATGATCAGCCTGGAACTTTTGGCGCTGCATAGAATGATGAAGGCAATCCTGAATCTGCACCCACGTGGAACGGAGTTGCCGGAGATGCTCCTCCAAAGCCGGAATACCCTGAGACATGAATGAATCGGGCAACAAGGATGGTTGAAACCCATAATTTGCCATGAACGGGGATATCTTGGAGGAAGCATTAATAGCACTATTACAAGCAAACTCTGTCCAAGGTAACAGTTCAGACCAATTATTGTGGTTATCTGAGACATAGCAACAGAGGAACTGTTCCAGAGCTTGATTAGACTGTTACGCAGCCCCATTGGATTGAGGGTGATATGCCGAGGAGAAGGAAAGCTGGATCCCCATTTGAGCACAAAAGGAACACCAAAATCTGGAGACAAACTGGCTACCCCGGTCCGACACTATCTCCTTGGGTAACCCATGTAAACGGAAGACCTCCCGGGCAAAAATTGAAGCAAGCTCCTGAGCGGTAGGCAGATTCATCAAGGGAATGCAATGTGACATTTTAGAAAAACGGTCAACCACCATAAGGATAACAGTATTGCCATTGGAAACAGGGAGCTCGACAATGAAGTCCATGGAAAGATGTGTCCAAGGACGCTTACCATTAGCAATAGGTTGAAGAAGACCCACAGGAAGACGTCAAGGAGTCTTATTCTGTGCACAAACTGAGCAGGAGGCAACATACGCAGCAACATCAGAACGAAGACCTGGCCACCAGAATTGTCGAGTGACAGACCAAATCATTAGGTTCTTGCCTGGGTGACCTGCGGCTTTAGGATAGTAGTAAGTGTGCAAAAGTTTAGCTCGAAGATTCTCAGGAACAAAACACTTACCACTAGGTTTCTCAGGAGGTGCATTGGTTTGTGCAGCCAGGATCTCCTCCCCAAGAGAGAAGTCAAATTAGTACGTATGGTAGCCAAAATATGGTTAGGAGGTATAACAGGAGTAGGTACATACTCCTCCTTGGACAGAGGCGAAAATTGTTGAGAGAGGGCATCAGCCCTAACATTCTTACTACCAGGCAGGTAGGAGACCACATAATTAAACCGAGACAAAAATAGCGCCCATCTGGCCTGTTGGGGCGACAAACGTTTTGCTTCAGATAGATAAGTTAAATTCTTGTGGTCAGTAAGAATGAGCACTGGCACACTAGTACCCTCGAGAAGATGCCTCCATTCCTTGAGTGCCAAAATTATGGCCAGTAATTCCCTGTCGCCAATTTCATAATTGCACTCCACTGGAGACAATTTCTTAGAGAAGAAACCACACGGATGCAAGGAACCGTCAGGCGTAGGACATTGAGACGAGAGGGCACCTACTCCAGTCTCAGATGCATCGACCTCAAGAACGAAAGGCAGGACAGGGTTAGGATGAGCCAGAACTGGAGCGGCAGCAAAGGCAGTCTTAAGACTATCAAAGGCCTTAATGGCAGTAGGTGACCAATGGAGTGCATCATTCTCTTTACGGGTCATGTCTGTGATAGGTTTGACCAAGGAAGAAAAGTTTTTAATAAACTTTCTATAGTAATTGGCGAACCCCAAAAAACGTTGAATAGACCGAAGACCAACTGGGCGAGGCCACTGCAGAACTGCAGATAACTTGTCAGGATCCATGGAAAACCCTGCAACGGAGATAACATAACCTAGGATGGTTACTTGAGTCTGATGGAACTCACATTTCTTGAGTTTACAAAACTTTTAATCTAGCCCTTAAAGGGACAGTTAAGTCAAAATTAAACTTTCATAATTCAGATAGGGCATGCATTTTAAACAACTTTCCAATTTACTTTTATCATCAAATTTGCTTTGTTCCCTTGGTGGTGTTTTTGAAAAGCTAAACCTAGGTAGGCTCAAACTGATTTCTAAACCGTTGAAAACCGCCTCTAATCTCAGAGCATTTTAAAAGTTTTTCTCAGTTAGACAGTACTAGTTCATGTGTGTCATATAGATAACCCTGTGCTCACTCCCGTGGAGTTATTTAGGAGTTTGTACTGATTGGCTAAACTGCATGTCTGTCAAAAGCACTGAGATAAGGGGGCAGTCTGCAGAGGCTTAGATACAAGGTAAACACAGATGTAAAAAGTGTATTAATATTACTGTGTTGGATATGCAAAACTGGGGAATGGGTAATAAAGGGATTATCTATCGGCTAGATTACGAGTTTTTGTCCGTAATGGTGTGCGGTGTTAACGAGCATTTTTTTCTCACTGCTCACTTAAGACAACGCTGGTATTACAGGTTTTTCTAAACACTGCGTTAGCCGCAAAAAAGTGAGCGTAGAGCAGAATTTAGCTCCACATCTCACCTCAATACCAGCGCTGCTTACGTTAGTGGTAAGCAGGTAAAACGTGTTTGTGCACGATTTCCCCATAGGAATCAATGGGGCTGATTCGGCTGAAAAAAAACCCTGCAAAAAAGCAGCGTTCAGCTCCTAACGCAGCCCAATTGATTCCTATGGGGAAAGTAAATTTATGTCTACACCTAACACCCTAACATGAACCCCGAGTCTAAACACCCCTAATCTTACACTTATTAACCCCTAATCTGCCACCCCCGACACCTGCATTATATTATTAACCCCTAATCTGCCACTCCGGACATCGCCGCCACCTACATTATACTTATGAACCCCTAATCTGCTGCCCCCAACATCGCCGCCACCTACATTATAGTTATTAACCCCTAATCTGCCACCCCCAATGTCGTCGCAACCTACCTACAATTAATAACCCCTAATCTGCCGCCCACAACGTTGCCGCCACTATAATAAATTAATTAACCCCTAAATCTAAGTCTAACCCTAACCCTAACACCCTCCTAACTAAAATATAATTTAAAATAATCTAAATAAAATTACTTCAATTAAATAAATAATTCCTTTTTAAAACTAAATATTTACCTATAAAATAAACCCTAAGATAGCTACAATATAACTAATAGTTACATTGTATCTAGCTTAGGGTTTATTTTTATTTTACAGGCAAGTTTGTATTTATTTTAACTAGGTACAATAGTTATTAAATAATTTTTAACTATTTAATAACTTCCTAGTTAAAATAAATACAAATATACCTGTAAAATAAAACCTAACCTAAGTTACAATTACACCTACAATATAATTAAATTAATTCCCTAAACTAACTACAATTAAATGAAATTATCTAAATTATGGAAAAAAAAACCCACTAAATTACAGAAAATAACAAAATAATTACAATTTTTTAAAAATAATTACACCTAATCTAATCCCCGTAATAAAATAAAAAAGCGCTCCAAAATAATAAAAATCCCTACCCTACACTAAATTACTTAAAAGGGCCTTTTGTGGGGCATTGCCCCAAAGTAATCAGCTCTATTACCTGTAAAAAAAATACAATACCCCCCCCAACATTACAACCCACCATCCACACACCCAACCCTACTCTAAAACCCACCCAATCCCCCCTTAATAAAACCTAACACTACCCCCTTGAAGATCACCCTACCTTGAGACTTCTTCACCCAACCGGGCAGAAGTGGTCCTCCAGACGGGTTGGAAGTCTTCATCCTATCCGGGCAGAAGAGGTCCTCCAGATGGCCAGAAGTCTTCATCCAGACGGCATATTCTATCTTCATCCATCCGGAGCGGAGCGGATCCATCTTCAAGACATCCGACGCGGAGCATCCTCTTCGTTCTTGATCCGACGACTGAATGACTGGTCCTTTAAATGACATCATCCAAGATGGCGTCCCTTGAATTCCGATTGGCTGATAGAATTCTATCAGCCAATCGGAATTAATGTAGAAAAAATCCTATTGGCTGATGCAATCAGCCAATAGGAAGTTCAATCCTATTGGCTGATCCAATCAGCCAATAGGATTGAGCTTGCATTCTATTGGCTGATTGGAACAGCCAATAGAATGCGTGCTCAATCCTATTGGCTGATTGCATCAGCCAATAGGGTTTTTTCTACCTTAATTCTGATTGGAACAGCCAATAGAATGCGTGCTCAATCCTATTGGCTGATTGCATCAGCCAATAGGGTTTTTTCTACCTTAATTCCGATTGGCTGATAGAATTCTATCAGCCAATCGGAATTCAAGGGACGCCATCTTGGATGACATCATTTAAAGGACCAGTCATTCAGTCGTCGGATCAAGAATGAAGAGGATGCTCCGGATGGATGAAGATAGAAGATGCCGCCTGGATGAAGACTTCTGGCCGTCTGGAGGACCTCTTCTGCCCGGATAGGATGAAGACTTTGAACCCGTCTGGATTACCACTTCTGCCCGGTTGGGTGAAGAAGGATCAAGGTAGGGTGATCTTCAAGGGGGGTAGTGTTAGGTTTTATTAAGGGGGGATTGGGTGGGTTTTAGAGTAGGGTTGGGTGTGTGGGTGGTGGGTGGGTTGTAATGTTGGGGGGTATTGTATTTTTTTTACAGGTAATAGAGCTGATTACTTTGGGGCAATGCCCCGCAAAAGGCCCTTTTAAAGGCTATTTGTAATTTAGTGTAGGGTAGTGATTTTTATTATTTTGGGGGGGGGGGTTTTATTTTATTAGGGGGATTAGAGTAGGTGTAATTAGTTTAAAAAAATTGTAATTATTTTATTATTTTCTGTAATTTAGTGGTTTTTTTTTCGTAATTTAGATAATTTTATTTAATTGTATTTAATTGCTGTTAGTTTAGGGAGTTATATTAATTATAGTGTAGTGTTAGGTGTAATTGTAACTTAGGTTAGGATTTATTTTACAGGTAAATTTGTATTTATTTTAACTAGGAAGTTATTAAATAGTTAATAACTATTTAATAACTATTGTACCTAGTTAAAATAAATGCAAAGTTGCCTGTAAAATAAAAATAAACCCTGAGATAGCTACAATGTAATTATTAGTTATATTGTAGCTATTTTAGGGTTTATTTTATAGGTAAGTATTTAGTTTTAAATAGGAATAATTTATTTAATAATAGTAATTTTATTTAGATTATTTTAAATTATATTTAAGTTAGGGGGTGTTAGGGTTAGACTTAGGTTTAGGGGTTAATAACTTTAATATAGTGGCGGCGACGTTGGGGGCGGCAGATTAGGGGTTAATAAATGTAGGTAGGTGTTGGCGATGTTATTGACGGCAGATTAGGGGTTAAAAAAATGTAACTAATGTTTGCGAGACGGGAGTGCGGCGGTTTAGGGGTTAATATATTTCTTGAAGTGGCGGCGATGTCCGGTCGGCAGATTAGGGGTTAAAAAATGTATTTAAGTGTTTGCGATGTGGGGGGGCTCGGTTTAGGGGTTAATAGGTAGTTTATGGGTGTTAGTGTACTTTTTATCACTTTAGTTAAGAGTTTTATGTTATGGCGTTAGCCCATAAATCTCTTAACTACTGACTTTTAAATGCGTTATTAGTCTTGACAGGAGAGGGTCTACCGCTCACTTTTTCCAAGACTCGTAATACCGGCATTAGGAAAATCCCATTGAAAAGATAGGATACGCAATTGATGTAAGGGGATTTGAGGTATGCTCGAGTCGCGGAAAAAAAGTGAGCGGTACACCTGTACCTGCCAGACTCGTAATACCAGCGGGCATTAAAATGCAACGTTGGGACCTCTCAACTCTGCTTTTTAAGGCTAACGCAAGACTCGTAATCTAGGCGTATGTTTTTAAATAATACAAATTCCGGTGTAGACTGTCCCTTTAATGTTTATGCCATTGTTGTGTTTTTAATTTAAGGATTACATTTCCTAAAATGTTTGTGTCTGTTTAATAATTCTTAAATGTTCTTCCATATTAACCATGTTTTATGATCTATTGCAGCAAATAGCATGAACACAATGATAATGTACATACTAGATGATATATAATTTCCCATTAACTTACAGTATGGTTACAACTAAGATTTTTAATATCTTAAATATTATTGTAAAGCTCATAACCTATTTGCATTGAAAACTGTAACTTGTGCTGTAAGATTTATGACTGCCTTTTAGAACTGTTGACTTATTAAAAGATGGAAGACGGTCTGGCGACTTGTCAGCACTTTTACATTTAATTACTCTTTGATTCTCTGGCTTTGCAGTGATTTGCATTTTTATTTTAGCATCTCTTGGCAACACTTGTAGCAAATGTTAATTCTGAGTATGTGAATCTTCCATACTCTAAGATGATTTTAATAAGATTAATAAATGGGATGAGAACAATGAATATTGATTTTGTTTATGTTTGACATTAATGCTATAAGGGATCTAGTAATCATCTCTTATAGATTTATGGCTAGTTCATATTCCTTAATAGTAAGCCTAATTTGTACAACGACAATGCAAACATGTGTATAGATAAATAGTAATTAATATAACATACATTGATTCTCCTTTATTTTGTTAAATCTTTGTGGGCTTAATTCATTTAAGAATCCAGCAACAACTACTTCAGTTGCTTTTAGGGCTTCATTCAAATTCTACATCTTGAATTTGTTGAAAATCCCTTTTTGTTTGTTTAACTGGTATCTCTTTAAGTCAAATGTAAATAAACAGTGTCTTTTTTGTGTAATATATAGAACAAATAATTTTAAACACTTAGGGGTCAATTTATTAAAGTCTGGCAGACATGATACGCTGTAGCATGTCATCTCTGCCAGTCCGTATTCAGCATTGCACAAGCAGTTCTAGTGAACTACTTGTGCAATACCGCCCCCTGCAGATTCACGGCCAATTGGCCACTAGCAGGGGGTGTACGCAGCCTCAGAGGTGGCGTATGAGTTAAGGAGCAGCAGTCTATAGACCGCTGCTTCTTAACTCCTGTTTCCTAAAGGCTCGAGCAGAAACAGGGTGAATTGGCCCAATTTGGCCAATAATAAATTGACCTCATAAACTTGTAAACAATGTAAATACAATCATTAGAATAGCCAATCATTCTTGGCAGAGGTGACTTGTGAGGGCACAATTGTATTCTGTATGGATAGCCAGTGTAGAGACTGGCAGGGTGGATCAGCTGATGTAGATTGGCAACTTAGGTGAATGAGTCTAGCTGAAGCACTCATAATAGATTGGAGCTGGGACTTAGGTAAAGACATATCTGTCTAAATTAAACACAGATACAGCAGGATCCTAATTTTCTGTAAAAAGCAATGTGTTGCATCTGGTTGTGTTATTAAACAAAAAATGTACCCAGGTATGTTTGACAGGCCCTGCATATAATGGTATGAGAAGGATAAATGTGTTTGCATAACCAGGTAATATTAAGCAGCATCCAGCTTTGTTTGTATGAAGTATATACACAAAGAAAGGTAAAGAAAAGATGGACAACAAGGTTGAGCACTCAAAGAAACTAGTATCTATTATAATTGACATGCCCATGCATGTGCAAGCAGAGAGCCCATGCATGTGCAAGCAGAGAGGACTGAGCTAGATATAAAATATAACTTTTATTGAAGGTACATAAAACAATTATTATATAAGATGATAGAAATTAAGTATAGTGTGGTGTATTAAAACTTAGATTAAGATTGTATTTGAGCTGGCAACCAACCTGAGTAAGAAAATATTGGGTATAAGCAATCAATAGGTCGGCCACAAGCAAGGAGCTGCAACGGAATGCACAACCAGGGAACGCACCAGTACAAATTAATAATGTCTGTGATAGAAAGTCCCACAGTGATCTCCTAAATAAAGGTGCAAGTCCGAGGATTGTAACGTTGAAAATATATCAAATGATTGGCTAGATTACGAGTTGTGCGTTAAGGTAAAAAAGCAGCGTTAACAGGTCCTAACGCTGCTTTTTTACGCCCGCTGCTGTTACGAGTCTTGCAGGTATAGGTGTACCGCACACTTTTTTTTACCGCAAACCTACTTATATAAATTTCGTAAAGCCTTTTTTCTATGGGACTTCCATAGCGCTAGTATTACGAGTTTGTCCTGGGAGGCCAAAATGTGAGCGGTACAGCCTATACCGACAAGATTCCTAACGCATTTTAAAGTCAGTAGTTATGAGTTTTACACTACAACGCTGTAGCATAAAACTCATAACTAAAGTGCTATAAAGTACACTAACACCCATAAACTACCTATTAACCCCTAAACCGAGGCCCTCCCTCATCGCAAACACTAAAATAAAGATTTTAACCCTAATCTGCCGCTCTGAATATCTCCCCCACTATAATAAACATATTAACCCCTAAACCGCCGCACTCCTGCCTCGCAAACACTAGTTAAATATTATTAACCCCAAATCTGCTGCCCCCCAACATCGCCGCCACCTAAATTATACTTATTAACCTCTAATCTTCCGCTCCAGACATCGCCGCCACCTACATTATATCTATTAACCCCTAATCTGCTGCCCCCAACATCGCCGCCACCTTCCTAAATTTATTAACCCCTAATCTGCTGTCCCCAACGTCGCCGCCACTATTCTAAATTTTTTAACCCCTAAACCTATGTCTAACCCTAACACCCCCTAACTTAAATATAATTAAAATAAATATAAATAAAACATACAATTAATAACTAAATAATTCCTATTTAAAACTGAATACTTACCTATAAAATAAACCCTAAGCTAGCTACAATATAACTAATAGTTACATTGTTTCTAGCCTAGGGTTTATTTTTATTTTACAGGCAAGTTTGTATTTATTTTAACTAGGTAGAATAGTTACTAAATAGTTATTAACTATTTAATAACTACCTAGCTAAAATAAATACAAATTGACCTGTAAAATAAAAACTAACCTAAGTTACAATAGGTTTACATAATAATATAAAAACAAGCAGTTCCCCCTCCACATTTAGCCTAAACATAGAACAACAACTATATCTCCTGGGCCTAAGGAGGCAGCCTGCTTGGCGGCGATTTAGGAATTACCCCAGGAGTCTTATTAAAGGGCAGATAGTCTCAAGACAGGGGAACTGTCAATTATTTCCAGAGGAGAAAACTCTGAAAACTCTGCAACATCCTCCAGATCATGACTGCCCTCCAAGATTTTCATAATGGGTGAACAATAAGCACAGCGTCGCAGGGGGCGGCGGGCTGATTACTGCTTTCCAGCTGCTATAAAGAAAAAATATTATAATGCTGAATGAGGTTCTATAACTAGACACACAACCTCTAAATTCTAGTCCCTGAGTTCTCCGCAAGACTTAAGCTAATTTCTGCCTCACTATATTCATACAAATTAAAATTCTTGGATCAATAGACCAAAAATGAAGAACAAAACACAAACAGTCAAGGAGTGCCTTTCTAAATCTCAACTTAAACAAAAACAGCTAGACAAAGACCCGTTTATTTCAGGAAGCAACATGGACACTAGCATCTCAGAAACAAACAGCCTATTACAGATGTTCAAAACAAGGAACTTCTATCCCAGATCAAATCGTTATTCCACGAGGAGCTTAAGTCTGCGCTGTCCGATCTTAGGGTATCAAAGACATTGGCACTCGTACAGCAGACCTAGAGGAAAGAACAGATGACATCACTGAAGAAATCCCTCGCATACAAAAATCTATGTCTGATCACGAAGACTACATCCATAAACTGGAGGAACAAATTGAAGATCTCGAAAACAGATCCCGCAGATCTAACCTCCGAATCAGAAATCTGCCAGAATCCTATAAGAATTTACAGGAGGCTATGCTAACACTCTTTCAACAGCTTGTTCCTGATACAGAACCTGACAAATTCTTGATGGATAGAGTTCACAGATCTTTCTCTAAACCCCAACAATCTGCCACAAGAGACATTGTCCTCAAACTCCATTATTTCCACATTAAAGAACTCATCGTTAAAGCGGCTAGACAACAGCAAGCTATTAACTTCGAAGGTCACTCAATACAAATCTTTGCAGACATTGCACCAACTACGCTTAGAAAGCGAAGAGAACTTAAGCCTATTACAATGACCCTCATAAAAGCCCAAATAAAATATAGATGGAATTTCCCTTTCAAACTGGTCTTTACATACCTGAATGTGTCTTATGGTTGCTCCACTTTGGCAGAGGGATCATCCATCCTACAGCATCTGCAAATTCATTTTGAACCTCCCACTACTTCACCCACTACAAATCCACAGAGGCACTCCATTCAAAGAGAGTGGACACCTGTGGGAAACTCCAAAAAACAAAAAAAGCTGAGGAATAACCCAAGCAGTTCTATAGAGGGGGGGATCGCCAAGAGAAGAGGAGGCTCCACCTACCTGAGGGAAAAAGTCGACCTGCTGAGTATTATATTCAAGTTGATCTGACCTTGCCTTTGGATGGCCGGTGAAGATCCGGTCTCCACGACAGGAGACTTTACACTTATGACATTGAATTCAGGTTATAGGTTATAAGTACTTATGTGCCTTTTGTTTATTTAGTTATACCTACAGTTAGGTTGTGGTTTTTACCTTGCACAGAGGTTGCTATTAATAATAATTATGTCATTGTTCACTAGTTAAAAGTTACAATGTATTATGTGCTATATGTCTATCCATATATGTTTACAAGTTTGGAAGTATGTTCTGCCTTACTCAGGAGCGGATGTTTTCTTTCCTCCCTCCCCACCCCTTCTTTCTTCCCTCCCCAATCCCTAGAGATCAATATAGCTCTTATTAACAATAAGTAAAAACATTCCCTGTTTCCCCTTCACCTTTCCCATCCCTTTCCCCCTTAAGGTTTGCAGCTGGTCAGCTGTTTAGAGGTTGTATATAGCGAGAAAGCATTGTTATGAGTCTTGCTGGGGCCTGCCGCCCCTCATATTTTCATGTTTTTATGTTTTCATATTTCTCTATGAGAGAAGAAACTAATATAAATAAGAAAGTTATTTTGTTCATTATTATTTTAATTTATTTTACTCAGGTATGCTCTCAAACAATATAGAGAATTCACAGTGTAACATATGTTGTTTTACATTCTATAGATGCTGTATTCCTTGGTTCTGGATTGCAGAGAATCAGGCTCTTTGCTTGCTGCAACTTTATAATTTAATTTCTTCAGTATAAGGTAGGTCCCGGCTCCCCTCCTCAGGCTCATACTACACGTGTCACCATGTTTTGGGTCTTCATTCAGGATCACATTAAAGCTGCCTTGAGCTCTATGCCTTTTATCTATACTTAATTGCTTACATGATAATTTCCCCACCAACCTTTTAAAATGTCCATAAAAATAGTTTCACATAATGTAAGAGGTCTTAACTCAGATATCAAAAGGAAAAAAGGCAATCACTACATATATATCTCTACAAGCCCATATAGTCATGTTGCAAGAAACGCACTTCATGACAAATTACACACCGAAATACTGGACAAATTATACCCAATCCAATATCATGCTGTTAGCGGGAAAAAGAAATGTGGAGTCACAGCGTTCCTTCACTCCTTAATAAATTTTAAAGAAGAAGAAATAATTAGAGATAAAGAAG
Source organism: Bombina bombina (assembly GCF_027579735.1). NCBI lineage: Eukaryota > Metazoa > Chordata > Amphibia > Anura > Bombinatoridae > Bombina > Bombina bombina. The sequence continues at coordinate 442,297,735 of NC_069503.1, forward strand.
GGAGATTTATACTAATAAGGGGTTTAATCCAAAATACACCGATTCTACTTGTTAACGTTTATGCCCCCAATGAACACCAAGCTCTTTTTCTAACAAAATTAAGTAAATTATTGACACAATGGAAACAATATAAAACCATTATAGGGGGAGACTTTAACCTTTCACTTGACCAGACACTCGACAGAACGACATTGAGGACAGTAAATTCTAGATCCCCTGGCTCCCTCAGAACGTCTTAAAAGACTTCTCTCTGGACCATAACCTGATTGATAGTTGGAGATCCAAAAATGGGAATGACAGGGATTATACTTATTTCTCCCCAATGCACCATAAACAATCTAGGATTGTCAGGGTTTTTTTCCCTGTTGTGTTTGCCATGTGCTGCTGGCAGCCATTTTACTCACCTCTCTTCCTGACAATGGTGCATTGTGGGGGATGCTGCTCAATTCCTGCACTTCCTTTTATGGCCAGACTGGTGTGCATCATCCATGTGAGACAGGATGCAGTCTCAGAATTGTGATGTCATCAGTTATTATTTAAAGGGCCTCTGTTCAGTATGCTTTGCCTTTGTGTTGTCTCAGACCTGTTTGTGAGAGTTCCTGTATATTACCTGGCTGCCTGACGTTCTTCCTGGTTCCTGATCCCTGGCTTGTTCCTGACTCTGCTGTTTCCTTGTTCCTGATTCCGGCTCGTCTGACTATTTGCTTTGGCTACTGACTCGGCTCGTCTGACTACCAGCTCTGGTTTTGACTCCTGGCTTGTTATTTGACTTGTGGAACTTTTTATTATTTTTTGCTTTTAATAAAGGTGTGATTATTTTTGCACTTCTCGTCTCAGTCTGATTCCTGGCACCCTGACAAGGATAGACTATATTTTCATGAGTCAAATACTATTACCCATCCTGTCTACAGCAAAAATTTTAAATTGCTTTTGGTCGGACCACTCTATTGTAGAAACAACCCTATCTGGAATTCTAAATCCGAACAGAACTAAATCTTGGTCTCTTAATGTCAATCTGTTACAGAATAACACTGTAGTGCAAAAACTCCAACAACAAATATCTGAATTTATAAGGTTTAGTAATGGTAGCACATCAAACGCTATTCATGTTTGGGGGGCATTAAATGCTTTTGTTAGAGGCATTTTGATAGCAGAGGCTAGTAAACGCAACAAACAAGATAAAGCTAAATTGTCACAATTACAATCTGAAGCAAATTAACTACGCTCTCATGTCACCCCAAACACAAGTAAGAAAAACAGAAAAAAAATTAAGAGACATTAATGAAGAGATAGGTAAATTGCTTAATAGAGAGGTATCCAGGTCTATTAAACTGGTTGACACTCACTACTACATATACAGGAATAAGTCCAACAAAATGTTAGCAAATAGACTAGAAATACCACAGTCCCACAACTTCAATTACCTAGTAATACGAGTACCAACGACCCCCCTTAGTATAGCCAATATATTCACTGATTTTTACCATGATCTCTACAATCTTCCAACATATAAGAAAGATAAAAATAGTCTTGAATTTTTAGGTTCCAACACACTCTCCAAAATCTCAGACGAAGAGCGCAATAAATTGAATGCTCCTATATCTCAGAATGAGATTAAATTAGCTATAAAAGCTATGAAAAGTTCTAAAGAACCAGGACCAGATGGATATTCAGGTATTTTTTTTATAAATCTTTGCAAGATAATCTAGTACCCCAACTTTCACTGTTATTCAATACTATAATGCAGGGTAAAGAAATCCCCAAAGAAATGCTTATGGCCAGAATAGCAGTAATACCTAAGCTGGGAAAAAATAAACAGCACTGCCAGAATTATAGACCCATCTCCTTGATAAATCAAGATGTAAAACTATTCACAAAAATTTTAGTGAATAGACTCAATCCCATTCTCACAACATTAATTCACCCAGACCAAGTGGGATTCATAAGAAACAGAGAGGCCCCAGATAATACTCAAAAGATTATTGATTTGATTAATGTAGCTACAGTTGAAAAAGCGCCTTCTCTGTTCCATTCTTTGGATGCAGAGAAGGCGTTTGACAGAATCAATTGGGATTATATGTTTGCGGTCCTAGAGAGAACGGGTATCAATGGAGCTTTTTACAAAGCTCTTACCACCCTGTACTCGCACCCCTCAGCTTTCGTCAAGCTTTCAGGTTATCAGTCTAAATCAATACAGATTAGAAATGGGACGAGACAAAGGATGCCCCTGTCCCCATTATTGTTCGCTCTGTGTATCGAACCACTAGCTATCCATATCAGAAGTGACCCCGACATATCTGGTCTGAGAGTAGGAGCTAATGAATACAAAGTTTCGCTTTTTGCAGATGATATAATATTATCAATAACTAAACCACTACTCTCCCTCCCTCCACTTTATGCAACACTTAATAATTATGGAAAACTGTCGGCTATAAAATAAACGAGGATAAATGTGAGGCGCTTGGCATTAATTTACCCCAACACACAAAAAACTACTAGAACTTAACTTTACCTTCAAATGGGCACAAAAAAAACTTAAGTACCTGGGAATATATATTCCTGCCAATATTTATTCTTTATATCAGGTAAATTATCTCCCTATGTTTACACATATTAGGAATTTAATCACCAAGTGGTTAAAACTCAAGATACCTTTCTATGGAAGGATTGTCTCCACTAAAATGACTCCTGCCAAAATTACTATATTTATTTAGATCTTTACTGATCTCTATTCCAATAGCTGAGCGTAATGCTCTTCAAAAGGACCTTTTGTGCTTTGTTTGGCAAGGAAAAAGAGCTAGGATTAATAAAAATTAGAGAAATCCCTATTAACAAATAGGTAATAGCATGCGCCAAATGTGTTTGTGATATAAGAGAAAAAAGGGGGATATTAGTAATATGTATTAATGGTGTTGATAATGTGTGAGGCCGAAAAATGAGAAAAGAGAGAGTTTTTTTAGGATAAATTAAAAACTCATGTGAATATAAAGAGATTTCAAAAGTTGCAAATGTGAGTCATATTAGCTGTACCCTAGTGGGGTAGTGTGTGAAAAAAAGAGATAATATTGCTAATGCAATAGGTGCAAAATAAAGTACTTAATGGTAAAATCAATTCATGTAAGAAGGCATATATATCTCTATAGAAAAACAAAAACAGAAAAATATATCCAAAATATATATGTGCTAGAAATCAAACAGTTCTTAATATATGACAAACAAACTTATTGTGATATAAGTCCCATAGAAGATAGTGCTGGTAAGTGAAGCCGACAAGTGTCAATGTCTCTGTGAGAATGTTTTTTTCAAACTTGTAGATGTTTTGTAGTAAGAGGAATTCACCAAAAAGGCAGGCAGCTGGTCTTGGGTGTGTCTGATCGAGTAACACAGTCTCTAAATAGGTAAAAGGAAAGGACAGCTCCTCATATGCAAATAAGTTCCAACAGTAATGGATCACACTGAGCAAATAACAGATGGTAATATACTCACAAGGATATTGGCACCTTTGTTGAAAGAGGTGCAAAAAGGCAGACTGACATTTAAATCAGCAGTCAGTACGCTGAAGCCAAATAGATTCAGCTTTCCTGGATGGGCCGCTGTGGACCTCTCCTCTTTTAGACAGGAGCAGAATACTCTGGTGTTATGCTGTATAAATAAACAGCAGGCGGTGTTGTATTTTGCAGGCAAAGTAAAAAGCAATTAGTGCTGAGATAGATAAAGTTTAAAAACACTTTATTATATGAGCTTAGGACGCGTTTCTCGGCCGCAAGCTCCTGGCCGTTTCATCAGGTAAAATGTATTACACATGTGGTTTCAAAAGATGTTTAAAAAGCCTGCCAATATATTTGATTGGTCCCAGTCTGAACAATCTCAAAGTGATACAATTTTAAAAGCAACAATGTTACAACATATGATATGTGATTGACAAAGTAAATAAGTTACGATACCAGATGTTATATTTATATGTATGTAACAAAAATCCTACGGACCTAAAACAATAAAATAGTTTATCTGGTAGGTCATAAAATGAACCTTGTTGACATATTTAAAAAATCTAATGTATAAGTTTCTTACTGAAAGTTTCAGATAAAATACACTTGATCTAAGAAAAAAAATCCTAAGATCTTGTCCATTGTAAATTTATAAGGAGTAAAAAATCGGTACAATGTAAATTGTGAAAGAAAATGTGAAACCGAAACAAAACTCTGCTGGGGGAGAAGTGTTAACCTCTTAGCCTCCATAGAGTTTTTTTGAATTTAACAGTAAGCAAAATGACAGCTGTACATAAGTCCGCCAGCAATCAGGGACAGCAGTGTTTTGCCTGTCTCCTAGCATGTTTTAATCCCGTGTTCTATATCTGAATGCTTGTAAGAATGCTAAGGTGTTTGAAAAGCAATGCACTGTAATCAAGTCTCTGTTTAGGGAATGTGTCAGGGGACACGAAAGAAGTACTATTTGATTCGAGCCGATCTTGTGTAAATAATAGTTAAAACCTAATAGCATGTACCATTGTCTAGGTATGTATTATCTAATTTTGTATTATGTGCAATGACTGTGCTAGTTATTTCGATTTTGCATATGTAGGGTCAGATAAAAAATGGTGATATATGGAGTCTAAATATTGTGTTTGGTATGATTTTATTCTTCTATGGGAATCTGCTGATAGAATAGTAATCTAAAAGTTACAGGTGACCTACAAATAGAAAAAGTGATGTTAGGATGATTTAATTAAATGCTGCTAAATCTAGATTAGAATTCAGACCCAATGGATGTAGGGTTTTTAATTTGTGGATCCAAAAAGTTTCACGGATCCTTAGCTGAATGATTCTATTGTAATCTGTGGAGGGTGGAATATAATCTATGGGATAAAATTTGAAAATGTCGAAATTTCCTTTGTGCTTGTTTAAGCAATGCTCGGGAATACTATGTTTTATCTTTTTTTTGGTACAATTTTTACAGTTACGCCAATGTTCCCCCCAGCGTACCTTGGCTTTTCTAGAGGTACGTCCTACGTACTGGATCCCACAACAGCACTCTAGGACGTACACCACATATACTGATTTACAATTCATAAATCTGCTGATCGTAAAAACTTCACCACTGACGAATGATTGAAAAGTCTTTTTCCCAGATGTTATAACTTTGCATGTGTTGCACTTCTTTTGTCCACATTTATAGACTCCTATTCTATCCATAAAAGAGGGGATGGTTTTTGGTTTTGTAGTTGATTGTGTGTTGTGTAATATATGTTTCACCTTTTTGCTAGGTGCCAGTTTACTCCTGAGTGTCGGTGCTCTGGTATATACTATCTTTGGATGTTCTCCCACAATGGTTTTTAAAAAAGGGTCTTTCCTAATGATGTGCCAGTGTTTGTTAATGGCTTCCTGTATCTGTGTGTGATTGCAATTATATTGGGTTATGAATAAAGGTTCTGAAGAATAATTATCCTCTTTGTTTATCGTTGGTTTGTTTTTATTCAATAATTTATCTCTATCTAAATCTCTAACTTTGTTGAGACAGTTGTCTAATAGAGCATGAGGATAACCTTTCTCAACGAATCTGTCATATATGATCTTGCTTTGCGTCTCAAAAAAAGTCATGTCTGAGCAATTGCGTTTTATCCTTTCAAATTGGCTATATGGAATGTTGTGTAACCATTTTTTGTGATGGTTGCTTGTGTAATCTAAATAACTATTATTGTCTACTTTTTTGAAAAATGTTTTTGAGCTTAAATTGCCCTCTGTGTCCCAGCCCAAAGTGAGGTCTAAGAAGTCTATCGTTACAGAGTTGATGTTGGCTGTGAAAGTCAGGCCCATGTCATTCTTATTTAAGGATTCTGTGAAAGTATGTGCTGTTATTGGGTCGCCCCTCCAAATAAAAATCAAATCATCAATGTAGCGGCCATAGAACACCAGATTCGCCCCGGCTGAGGAGTTGTAAATATATGTTTCCTCAAAACAGCCCATAAATAGATTGGCGAAGCTCGTGGCGAATCTGGTGCCCATGGCCGTACCCTTGATCTGTAAATAATACACATCCTGGTAAATAAAATAATTGTGTTTGAGAATGAACTCAATACATTCTAAAATGAACTCTTTCTGTATTTTGGGCATAAATAAATCACGGTTCAAAAAAACTGAAGTGGTTTGTAAACCCAAATTGTGTGCTATGTTTGAATATAATGCACTGACGTCACATGTAATCCATATGAGGTCTCCTGTGTTTTTAAATTTTTGAATCTTTTTTAGAAGGTCTGTGCCATCTTTGATGTATGATTTTAAACCTAAAACATATTTCTGTAAAAAAATATCAACGTAATATGATAAGTTTTAGGTAAGGTTATCTATGCCGACAATAATAGGGCGGCCTGGAGGATTAGATAAACTTTTGTGAATTTTTGGTAAGTGGTAATAGTGGGCCACACTCGGATTACTGACTTTCAAAAATCTGTGTTCCTCTTTATTGAGAATGTTGTTTGTGACACCTTTATTAATTAGAGTTTGATATAATGTAAGAAATTGTGTAGTGGGATTGTGAGATAGGACTCTGTAGTATTCTGTGTCCTTCAGAATCCTATCTGCTTCTAGGAGGTAATCGGTCAGATTTTGAACAATAATTCCTCCCCCCTTATCGGCATCACGAATGATTATTTCTGAATTGTTTGTTAAAGACTGTATGGCTATTTTGTCTCCCTGTCTTTTGAAGAAATTCTTTTTGGTGTTTTTCTTTTTGATTTTTTCGAAATCCTCTAGAACTAGGTTCTTTTGTAACCACATGTGTAATACATTTTACCTGATGAAACGGCCAGGAGCTTGCGGAGCTTGCGGCCGAGAAACGCATCCTAAGCTCATATAATAAAGTGTTTTTAAACTTTGTCTATCTCAGCACTAATTGCTTTTTACTTTGCCTGCCAAATACAACACCGCCTGCTGTTTATTTATACAGCATAACACCAGAGTATTCTGCTCCTGTCTAAAAGAGGAGAGTCCACAGCGGCCCATCCAGGAAAGCTGAATCTATTTGGCTTCAGCGTACTGACTGCTGATTTAAATGTCAGTCTGCCTTTTTGCACCTCTTTCAACAAAGGTGCCAATATCCTTGTGAGTATATTACCATCTGTTATTTGCTCAGTGTGATCCATTACTGTTGGAACTTATTTGCACTATGAGGCGCTGTCTTTCCTTTTACCTAGGATTAATAAAACAATCATGAGCACTCATAGAAGGGATGGAGGGGTGGGTCTTCCACATCTGACATCATATTATTACTCAGCACATATGGCCCAAACGCTACATTTGTTCAATAGTGCGCACCAGCCGCTATGGACACAAATTGAATCGGCAGTTGCTGATACAGAACAAATATCTAGACTATTATGGACCTCAAAAAAACATGAACAGCCTTTAATATACAAACATGTAGCGATATCACACACTATCTTTATTTGGAATAAGTTGACCGCCAAGTTCCCATTGGTCCAAGTTAATTCAAAATTGACACCTCTGATATTACCACAAACCTCAATAGACTCACTTACACAACAGAAATGGGCTAACAAAGGGCTTTATAGAATAGCTGATGTGCTGGTGGGTGATAGTTTCATCTCATATGAGCAATATAAAGCTATTGATCCTGATGACAGAAATATATGGTATCATTATCTGCAATTGAAATCTAGAGTTCAGGAGGTGATGGGCACTTTTAGGACACCGACACCCACTATATTTGAATCCTTGTGTTTAACTAAAGACCTGACACATGGTACGATCTCCTTATTATACCCCACGTTTGCCAATAATTTTAGAGAGGTTAAATCGCCAACCATTATGAAATGGGAACAAGAACTGGACAAGACGTGGCCCTTAAAAGACATGGAACTCAAACTTAACTGAGGGATTGTCATTCTCACATAATGCTTTGGTTAAGGAGAATTTCCTCAAGGTGGCTTTTAGATGGTATTTGCACCCGACTAGGTTCGGAAGCTCTGAAGACTCTTCCCCGAGGCTTTGCTTTAGGGGATGTGGTGATAGAGGGACATATCTGCACATGTGGTGGCACTGCGAAAAAAATTAGGGAGACTTGGGAGGGAACATCGAATCTTCTTAGTTCCATTTTCCAGAAAGAAATCATGTTACAACCTGAACATGCATTACTACACTTCCCATTACTACAAATATCGAAACTACATCATAAGTTAGTTATGACAATATGTACAGTAGTAAGAATTAGTGTAGCACAGTTCTGGAAATCTACACCCCCTAGCTTTGGGTTCATTGAAAAAAAGATAGCACACCATTATGAAATGGCAAGCATGGCAGCAGAAACTCTAAACACTAAAGAAAATGTTGTTGTACAATGGGAACCATATATCATGTACCATGAAGCTAGAGTAAGGAGAAATGACGAGCTCCTTAGTGTACATGCGATATAAAATTAGGTTCACAATGAGGAGCCGGGGCCTACCACCTATCACTTATTACCTACCACATATTTATTGTTTTATTGAAGAAATGTTAAGGTCTATAGAGAATAGATTAAAATGGAAATTTATTGATTGCACTGATATGTTGATTGTACATGCTTGAGTATGTTACTGTTACTATTATAAAACTTAATAAAAACTATTTCATTACTATTTTGCACCAAGATAAACAATCGTGGCTAATACTGAGGTTATATGTGCCTTCTACCTGTGTGTGGATTTATTCCCTGCTTTAAGTACTCATGTATTGAATGTAATGGTGGAAACTGTATGATTTGAATTTGCACTTGTGGTGCATGTATCTTTGTACACGTTTGTTTTCAAATAAAGCTCTTAAAAATTAAAAAAAAAAAAAAACTATTTCAAATAAGTAGCAAGTTATCTGTTACAAAGAAAAGCGCCAAACAATTAAAGAAGTGGCGAGACAAATTCTCGCCACAATTTATAACTATTAAGTATAAGCGCAGTTTCTAAGTAGTGATTTTATAAAGTAAATAGTATATTGCAACATTTATCAACATTAATCAAAACTAATGCAATTAGTATAGTGGTCGCCAGCTCAAGAGAAAACGCCTGATGCGCATTTCGCTAGCTATGGCTTTATCAAAGGCTAACCGGAACTCGGTCTGCCCTCTGCCTTATATTCAAGTCACAGCCAATCAAAATGGGAGGTGTGAGTACACCTCCCAAGATTCCAACCTATCACAGAAAATTGCCCTGGATTGGTGGTTCCGTAATGACGTATCTGGGAGAATCCCAATTTCATAGCGCATAGAAAGTATTGCAAACATGCTTAGGTAAATAACATGTAAATTCCTCCGTTACGTACTATCTTATTAGAGGTGACCAGATCACAAATGGACCAAATGATCTGATATTAATGAGGGGTCACTGTTAAAAGCTTGGATCGTATGATTAACAAACAAGAGACCCAATAAGATGTTATATGGAGAGATGGCAAAGTAAAGTAATCTAAGATGCGGGTACATAGTGAACAGCATGATTATATGCTATGTCGATATGAATCTATGAAACCATTCTATTTTACCATATTAGGGTCATCCCACAATGAATTTTAATCTGTTTTCTTAAGTATATAGTTTAAGTTTTTTCAACATAAATTGTCCTAATATGTATCCACAAAGAATATGATAAAGGATCAACTTCATAAATAATTGTTATAGGTGGATACTTAAGTGCATAGATGCCGTTTAAAGAAACATCAGTGGTCCCACTGTGTATCTATAACATTGAAACAGTATAAAGGGGCCAGCTCAATAATGTATCTCGTAGTATAATAAATGCACATATGTTTAAGTTAATATAAACAGGCAAATCCCATTATTAGGATATTAAAATATTGATGCCACCGAAGATCTACAAAAATGGGTACGAGTTATCTAGGTAATGTCAATAGTTGCTACATGAAAGCACCAAATCCATCCTGTTCATTAATGCCAAATGGTCCCAGTGTATTTAACCAAAAGCTCCATCTACACTCAGCCTGTAGGAGCATAGATTCCACATTACCACCTATTATTCCTGGTCTAATGACCTGTAGAACATATATGTTTAATGTTGGTTTGATTACATGACATTTTAAGTAGTGTCTTGCTACTGGGGTCAGATTCTTATTGTTCTTTTTATCCTCTTGGCAATTCTTAATACTGTTTAAATGTTCTCCAAGTCTAATCCGCAATTCACGTGTTGTAATACCAATGTACTTTTTTGCACATGAACAAGCATGACAGTATTACAAAATTCTTCGTTCTGCAGTTCGCAAATCCGAACATTCTCTTTGTAGAACCTGTTAGTGTCTTAAATTCTCTAATATTAATCACATATTTGCCAAAACTGCATGACCCACAGACATATGTGCCACAAACATGATGGTTAGTCTTTTTCCTCACAAAATTACTTCTTACCAGTTTGTTCCCAATTGTGGGTGCACTCCTCCAACTGGTGAGTATTTTGTCCCCCACAAATTTTGTTAAGTCTTGATCTGACTTGAGAATATTGGTGTGTTTATTCAATATCTCACTTATCAACTTGTGTTCAGAGGTGAAGGTACTAACAAATTTAATTTTTTAGTCAGTATTTTTGACCTTGGTCTTTCGTACTAATAAATGATCTCTAGGGGTGCGTTTAGCCCTCTGAAAAGCTTTTCTGATTATCTGACGAGTGTAGCCTCTATCTTTTAGACACATTTTCTTCTTTCTTTCGCTCTTTTATAGAAAATCTCATCATCAGAGCAATTTTGTCTAATACGTAGAAATTCCCCTGTCAAACTGCAGAATGGAGTTGGTTGTGGTCTCTTTTCAAAATAGATCTGATTTCAATTGGTTGTAAGCACTCTTGTAAATCCTTACATCAAGGAATTCCACCATTTTAGTTTGTATGAACCAAGCATAGATACCCCTCTCACTCTCCATGTATACTCCTGTCTCACTGCCCTGTCTGTTCCCTTTTCTCCCTAATTCCAAATGAGCACAAAACAAAAACATCCCTAAGTCCATTCTGGCTATGCTCCAGCCCAGGAAGGATATACAAAGACAGGGGGGTCAAAAGAAGCAGCAGACCTGTAGTCGTTTAAGTCCAAAGATCTTTGGGGGCTCTATCCTTTGTGGCAGGAACTTTCAGTAAATAACCAAAGATTTTGAGTCTGAGCTAAGAATCTTTAAGTCAATCTTTAAATAAGAAACTGTGCATCAGTGTTTCTATAGATGTATAGTTGGCATTCAACAAGGCTTCTATGGCAACATGGACTACAGAATCTCTAGAATTTGAGAACAGTAGGGGTTTCCATTGCCTACTAATAAAGGGATCCATCTGTGGTTTTACAGACTCTGACTTTCAGGCACTAAAGGTTTCTTAAATTTCACAACATCCCACTCTGCTTTATTGAGTTAAATAAATGTTGCAGGGCTGTTGTTTTTTTGTTAATGACTCAAGGCCTCTACATTTTCTTCTTAATTATTTTAGCTGTTTCGGATCTGTTTGCTTTTTCCTGATTTACCATTTGTTTTCCATAGTTAATTGCTTTCTCTATATCTTTGATGCCTTTTGATTTATAGTTTCTGGTCTCTTTTATCTCTATCTGTAACCTCCTGATATGAAACAAACTTCAAACAGAAAACTCTCTGGTCATTCCATGCAGTAACTATATACCTTTTGTTTGTTTGTGTGGTTCCAAGTTGGTAAAATTTGCCATTCTCTACTACACCCATGATTTCTTCTGTTTTATACAAAGGTTTGCTGATGTAATAGCTGAGCAACGCAGCCAGAGATGGCCTGTGATGTGGCTTGTGACATGATAACTGAATTTTGTTTAGTTATTCAGATAAAGAGAGATGAGTCAGAACTTAATGAACATTTGGGTAATATCCGTAGGAAAGAGACATGTTCTGCTCTTTGTAGGCATTTTGTCCAGATACATAACACCAATGTACAAACATTTAAATGGAAAGCTATTGAATTAGTGACCCTGCCAAAAAGAGGAGGGAATAGGATGTCACTACTGACTAGACAGGAGGTCTTTTGGATTTTTAAACTACAAACACAAGTTCCTAGCGGGTTTTTATTTCAGAATACGATGTTATTAATCACTGGTTATAGGTGTGCATCTGTATATATGTCCATGTACATTCTATTTTTAATTACCTTGGGCAATGTATTCTGACCATTTGTGCAGGTGTTTTCCTACTATATGTGTTTGCTTCACTCATGTATGTGTGTATATATGTGTTTACTCATGGATTGTTATGTGCATGTGGGTATATATACTCCATACATAGGTTGCTATCCTTTGGCTTACCTTCTAATATCTACACATGTTATACACTCTGAGACACCTTGGCCAATATTGTATCTCCCATATGTTTTTCTAATAAGTATAATTTCTTCTGATAAGTATTGTTTTTCTTTTGTACTGCTTCTTCTGATAATCACCTTTGCAATACACCTATTTGATTGTCTTCTTATCAATATGTTGCTTCTGTAAATATATTATCTACTGAGCTGTTTCTTAGCACTATGCTTCAATGAAGGCTTTTCATGGGGTTCGTTAATATAGGGAGTGCAGAATTATTAGGCAAGTTGTATTTTTGAGGATTAATTTTATTATTGAACAACAACCATGTTCTCAATGAACCCAAAAAACTCATTAATATCAAAGCTGAATATTTTTGGAAGTAGATTTTAGTTTGTTTTTAGTTTGAGCTATTTTAGGGGGATATCTGTGTGTGCAGGTGACTATTACTGTGCATAATTATTAGGCAACTTAACAAAAAACAAATATATACCCATTTCAATTATTTATTTTTACCAGTGAAACCAATATAACATCTCAACATTCACAAATATACATTTCTGACATTCAAAAACAAAACAAAAACAAATCAGTGACCAATATAGCGACCTTTCTTTGCAAGGACACTCAAAAGCCTGCCATCCATGGATTCTGTCAGTGTTTTGATCTGTTCACCATCAACATTGCGTGCAGCAGCAACCACAGCCTCCCAGACACTGTTCAGAGAGGTGTACTGTTTTCCCTCCTTGTAAATCTCACATTTGATGATGGACCACAGGTTCTCAATGGGGTTCAGATCAGGTGAACAAGGAGGCCATGTCATTAGATTTTCTTCTTTTATACCCTTTCTTGCCAGCCACGCTGTGGAGTACTTGGACGCGTGTGATGGAGCATTGTCCTGTATGAAAATTATGTTTTTCTTGAAGGATGCAGACTTCTTCCTGTACCACTGCTTGAAGAAGGTGTCTTCCAGAAACTGGCAGTAGGACTGGCAGTTGAGCTTGACTCCATCCTCAACCCGAAAAGGCCCCACAAGCTCATCTTTGATGATACCAGCCCAAACCAGTACTCCACCTCCACCTTGCTGGCGTCTGAGTCGGACTGGAGCTCTCTGTCCTTTACCAATCCAGCCACGGGCCCATCCATCTGGCCCATCAAGACTCACTCTCATTTCCTCAGTCCATAAAACCTTAGAAAAATCAGTCTTGAGATATTTCTTGGCCCAGTCTTGACGTTTCAGCTTGTGTGTCTTGTTCAGTGGTGGTCGTCTTTCAGCCTTTCTTACCTTGGCCATGTCTCTGAGTATTGCACACCTTGTGCTTTTGGGCACTCCAGTGATGTTGCAGCTCTGAAATATGGCCAAACTGGTGGCAAGTGGCATCTTGGCAGCTGCACGCTTGACTTTTCTCAGTTCATGGGCAGTTATTTTGCGCCTTGGTTTTTCCACACGCTTCTTGCGACCCTGTTGACTATTTTGAATGAAACGCTTGATTGTTCGATGATCACGCTTCAGAAGCTTTGCAATTTTAAGAGTGCTGCATCCCTCTGCAAGATATCTCACTATTTTTTACTTTTCTGAGCCTGTCAAGTCCTTCTTTTGACCCATTTTGCCAAAGGAAAGGAAGTTGCCTAATAATTATGCACACCTGATATAGGGTGTTGATGTCATTAGACCACACCCCTTCTCATTACAGAGATGCACATCACCTAATATGCTTAATTGGTAGTAGGCTTTCGAGCCTATACAGCTTCGAGTAAGACAACATGCATAAAGAGGATGATGTGGTCAAAATACTAATTTGCCTAATAATTCTGCACTCCCTGTATATTGACATTATCACATATTTTATTGCTGTGATACCCTGTGCCGTTTTTTTATGCTAGTGCATCTTTTCGGCTAGATTTGGAGTTTGGCGGTAAAAGGGCTGTTAACGCTCCGCAGGTTTTTTTCTGGCCGCACCATAAATTTAACTCTGGTATCGAGAGTTCAAACAAATGCTGCGTTAGGCTCCAAAAAAGGAGCGTAGAGCATATTTAGCGCAAATGCAACTCTCGATACCAGAGTTGCTTACGGACGCGGCCGGCCTCAAAAACGTGCTCGTGCACGATTCTCCCATAGGAAACAATGGGGCTGTTTGAGCTGAAAAAAAACCTAACACCTGCAAAAAAGCAGCGTTCAGCTCCTAACGCAGCCCCATTGTTTCCTATGGGGAAACACTTCCTACGTCTGCACCTAACACTCTAACATGTACCCCGAGTCTAAACACCCCTAGCCTTACACTTATTAACCCCTAATCTGCCGCCCCCGCTATCGCTGACCCCTGCATTACACTTTTAACCCCTAATCTGCCGCTCCGTAAACCGCCGCCACCTACGTTATCCCTATGTACCCCTAATCTGCTGCCCTAACATCGCCGACCCCTATGTTATATTTATTAACCCCTAATCTGCCCCCCACAACGTCGCCGACACCTACCTACAATTATTAACCCCTAATCTGCCGAGCGGACCTGAGCGCTACTATAATAAAGTTATTAACCCCTAATCCGCCTCACTAACCCTATCATAAATAGTATTAACCCCTAATCTGCCCTCCCTAACATCGCCGACACCTACCTTCAATTATTAACCCCTAATCTGCCGACCGGAGCTCACCGCTATGCTAATAAATGTATTAACCCCTAAAGCTAAGTCTAACCCTAACACTAACACCCCCCTAAGTTAAATATAATTTTTATCTAACGAAATAAATTAACTCTTATTAAATAAATGATTCCTATTTAAAGCTAAATACTTACCTGTAAAATAAATCCTAATATAGCTACAATATAAATTACATTTATATTATAGCTATTTTAGGATTAATATTTATTTTACAGGTAACTTTGTATTTATTTTAACCAGGTACAATAGCTATTAAATAGTTAAGAACTATTTAATAGTTACCTAGTTAAAATAATTACAAATTTACCTGTAAAATAAATCCTAACCTAAGATATAATTAAACCTAACACTACCCTATCAATAAAATAATTAAATAAACTACCTACAATTACCTACAATTAACCTAACACTACACTATCAATAAATTAATTAAACACAATTGCTACAAATAAATACAATTAAATAAACTATCTAAAGTACAAAAAATAAAAAAGAACTAAGTTACAGAAAATAAAAAAATATTTACAAACATAAGAAAAATCTTACAACAATTTTAAACTAATTACACCTACTCTAAGCCCCCTAATAAAATAACAAAGACCCCCAAAATAAAAAATTCCCTACCCTATTCTAAAATACAAAAATTACAAGCTCTTTTACCTTACCAGCCCTGAACAGGGCCCTTTGCGGGGCATGCCCCAAGAATTTCAGCTCTTTTGCCTGTAAAAAAAAACATACAATACCCCCCCCCCAACATTACAACCCACCACCCACATACCCCTAATCTAACCCAAACCCCCTTAAATAAACCTAACACTAATCCCCTGAAGATCTTCCTACCTTGTCTTCACCATCCAGGTATCACCGATCCGTCCTGGCTCCAAGATCTTCATCCAACCCAAGCGGGGGTTGGCGATCCATAATCCGGTGCTCCAAAGTCTTCCTCCTATCCGACAAGAAGAGGACATCCGGACCGGCAAACATCTTCTCCAAGCGGCATCTTCTATGTTCTTCCATCCGATGACGACCGGCTCCATCTTGAAGACCTCCAGCGCGGATCCATCCTCTTCTTCCGACGACTAGACGACGAATGACGGTTCCTTTAAGGGACGTCATCCAAGATGGCGTCCCTCGAATTCCGATTGGCTGATAGGATTCTATCAGCCAATCGGAATTAAGGTAGGAATTTTCTGATTGGCTGATGGAATCAGCCAATCAGAATCAAGTTCAATCCGATTGGCTGATCCAATCAGCCAATCAGATTGAGCTCGCATTCTATTGGCTGATCGGAACAGCCAATAGAATGCGAGCTCAATCTGATTGGCTGATTGGATCAGCCAATCGGATTGAACTTGATTCTGATTGGCTGATTCCATCAGCCAATCAGAAAATTCCTACCTTAATTCCGATTGGCTGATAGAATCCTATCAGCCAATCGGAATTCGAGGGACGCCATCTTGGATGACGTCCCTTAAAGGAACCGTCATTCGTCGTCTAGTCGTCGGAAGAAGAGGATGGATCCGCGCTGGAGGTCTTCAAGATGGAGCCGGTCGTCATCGGATGGAAGAACATAGAAGATGCCGCTTGGAGAAGATGTTTGCCGGTCCGGATGTCCTCTTCTTGCCGGATAGGAGGAAGACTTTGGAGCACCGGATTATGGATCGCCAACCCCCGCTTGGGTTGGATGAAGATCTTGGAGCCAGGACGGATCGGTGATACCTGGATGGTGAAGACAAGGTAGGAAGATCTTCAGGGGATTAGTGTTAGGTTTATTTAAGGGGGTTTGGGTTAGATTAGGGGTATGTGGGTGGTGGGTTGTAATGTTGGGGGGGGGGTATTGTATGTTTTTTTTTACAGGCAAAAGAGCTGAAATTCTTGGGGCATGCCCCGCAAAGGGCCCTGTTCAGGGCTGGTAAGGTAAAAGAGCTTGTAATTTTTGTATTTTAGAATAGGGTAGGGAATTTTTTATTTTGGGGGTCTTTGTTATTTTATTAGGGGGCTTAGAGTAGGTGTAATTAGTTTAAAATTGTTGTAAGATTTTTCTTATGTTTGTAAATATTTTTTTATTTTCTGTAACTTAGTTCTTTTTTATTTTTTGTACTTTAGATAGTTTATTTAATTGTATTTATTTGTAGCAATTGTGTTTAATTAATTTATTGATAGTGTAGTGTTAGGTTAATTGTAGGTAATTGTAGGTAGTTTATTTAATTATTTTATTGATAGGGTAGTGTTAGGTTTAATTATATCTTAGGTTAGGATTTATTTTACAGGTAAATTTGTAATTATTTTAACTAGGTAACTATTAAATAGTTCTTAACTATTTAATAGCTATTGTACCTGGTTAAAATAAATACAAAGTTACCTGTAAAATAAATATTAATCCTAAAATAGCTATAATATAAATGTAATTTATATTGTAGCTATATTAGGATTTATTTTACAGGTAAGTATTTAGCTTTAAATAGGAATCATTTATTTAATAAGAGTTAATTTATTTCGTTAGATAAAAATTATATTTAACTTAGGGGGGTGTTAGTGTTAGGGTTAGACTTAGCTTTAGGGGTTAATACATTTATTAGAATAGCGGTGAGCTCCGGTCGTCAGATTAGGGGTTAATAATTGAAGGTAGGTGTCGGCGATGTTAGGGAGGGCAGATTAGGGGTTAATACTATTTATGATAGGGTTAGTGAGGCGGATTAGGGGTTAATACATTTATTATAGTAGCGCTCAGGTCCGCTCGGCAGATTAGGGGTTAATAAGTGTAGGTAGGTGTCGGCGACGTTGTGGGGGGCAGATTAGGGGTTAATAAATATAACATAGGGGTCGGCGATGTTAGGGGCAGAAGATTAGGGGTACATAGGGATAACGTAGGTGGCGGCGCTTTGCGGTCGGAAGATTAGGGGTTAATTATTTTAAGTAGCTTGCGGCGACGTTGTGGGGGGCAAGTTAGGGGTTAATAAATATAATATAGGGGTCGGCGGGGTTAGGGGCAGCAGATTAGGGGTACATAAGTATAACGTAGGTGGCGGTCGGCAGATTAGGGGTTAAAAATTTTAATCGAGTGGCGGCGATGTGGGGGGACCTCGGTTTAGGGGTACATAGGTAGTTTATGGGTGTTAGTGTACTTTAGGGTACAGTAGTTAAGAGCTTTATAAACCGGCGTTAGCCAGAAAGCTCTTAACTCCTGCTTTTTTCAGGCGGCTGGAATCTTGTCGTTAGAGCTCTAACGCTCACTGCAGAAACGACTCTAAATACCAGCGTTAGAAAGATCCCATTGAAAAGATAGGCTACGCAAATGGCGTAGGGGGATCTGCGGTATGGAAAAGTCGCGGCTGTAAAGTGAGCGTTAGACCCTTTAATCACTGACTCCAAATACCAGCGGGCGGCCAAAACCAGCGTTAGGAGCCTCTAACGCTGGTTTTGACGGCTACCGCCGAACTCTAAATCTAGGCCTGAATGTGTAGCATTAAACATAGTCCTATTGTCCTCTTTAAAAATGTTTTTTTCTGCATTTGTAGAATGTTACTATCATTCATCCATTATATGAAAATGTATTTACATGCAATGAGGTAGTACGATATACAACAATTCTTATATGTGCACCCTCTATACTGATGTAGTATCCATTATTTGTCTACCTGTAAACACACTTAGTTATACTACCTTGCATTGATGGGTAAACAAACAGTTCATTTGTTTTTAATTGTACAGCCAATCAGCCTCTTGGGGGCCTTTTAAAAACTTTGGGGTAGATGTATCATAGTGCGAGCGGACATGATACGATGTAGCATATCATGTACGCTGCACATCGATAAATGCCGACAGCATACGCTTTTGGCATTTATCATTGCACCAGCAGTTCTTGTGAACTGCTTGTGCAATGCCACCCCCTGCAAATTTGCGGCCAATCGGCCTCTAGCAGGGGGTGTCAATCAACCCGATCATTTTCAATCAGAGCAGGCGGACAAGTTATGGAGCAGCGCTCTTTAGACTGCTGCTTCATAACTTCTGTTTCTGGTGAGACTAAAGGCTCATGCGGAAACAGGGGGCATCAAGCTCCATACGGAGCTTGATAAATCGGGCCCCCTTGTCTCATATGTGTGGCATTATGATCTATGATTACGGCATTATATGACGAAACACATCAGATCCTATCCAGCTTGTGCTGAATGTATTTTACCACGGGCTACTAGCCCCAATAAACGTCTGGTTTTTAAAAATTTACAAATTTTGCGGACTCCGGCACCATTTTTTGGTATTTCATCACCTTTCCTTGAGTTTCCAGATGAATTCCTCTTGAAAGACAGCAGAAGAGGCTTTTTTGTTTGTCACTTTCTTCATGGAACCCTTCTTCTTAGCATGTTTTCCATGCTTCCCTTTATTCACGTTATTAAACCTACCAGCTGCAATGTCATTATTGAATGAAGTAGTGTACATTTTAATAACCTTACTGTCTTTTTACAGTGAGTGGGCTGTTAAGTAGGGAGCTGTTGTACTGAGGTACCAAGTTCAGACTTTTGTGATTTACTCTTTTTATGCATAGTAGTACACAAAGGAGATACGTAGATATGCTGTAGACAGGAAACTGTACAATGCAGACTGGATACGAATATATGCTGTATTCAGGTAACTCTGTTATAGCAGGCAGGATAGATGCATTTGCTGTAGACAGGTAACTCTGTAATAGCAGGCAGAGTATGTAGATATGATGTAGACAGGTAACTTTGCAATAACAGGCAGGAAACAGATATGCTGTAGATAGGTGACTCTGCAATATCAGGCAGGGTACGTAGATATGCAGTAGACAAGTAACTCTGCAATAGCAGGAAGGGTACATAGATATGCTGTAGATAGGTGACTCTGCAATAGCAGGCAGGGTATGTAGATATGCAGTAGACAAGTAACTCTGCAATAGCAGGCAGGGTACATAGATATGCTGTAGATAGGTGACTCTGCAATAGCAGGCAGGGTATGTAGATATGCAGTAGACAGGTAACTCTGCAATAGCAGGCAGGGTACGCAGATATGCTGAAGACAGGTAACTTTGTAATAGCAGGCAGGAAAAGTAGATATGCTGTAGACAGGTAACTCTGCAATAGCAGACAGGGTACTGTCAGGGTGCCAGGAATCAGACTGAGACGAGAAGTGCAAAAATAATCACACCTTTATTAATAGCAAAAAATAATAAAAAGTCCACAAGTCAAATAACAAGCCAGGAATCATAACCAGAGCTGGTAGTCAGACAAGCCGAGTCAGGAGCCAAAGCGAATAGTCAGACGAGCCGGAATCAGGAACAAGGAAAACAGCAGAGTCAGGAACAAGCCAGGGATCAGGAACCAGGAAGGACGTCAGGCAGCCAGGTAATACACAGGAACTCTCACAAACAGGTCTGAGACAACGCAAAGGCAAAGCATACTGAACAGAGGCCCTTTAAATAATAAGTGATGACATCCCAATTCTGAGACTGCATCCTGTCTCACATGGATGATGCACACCAGTCTGGCCATAAAAGGAAGTGCAGGAATTTAGCAGCATCCCCCACAATGCACCATAGTCAGGAAGAGCGGTGAGTAAAATGGCTGCCAGCAGCACATGGCAAACACAACAGGGAAAAAACACTGACAGTACCCTCCCCTCCATGACCCCTCCCCCACGGGAGGACAAAAGGCTTATTGGGGAAACAGGCATAGAAGGCACGGAGGAGGGCGGGAGCATGAACATCAGAGGAGGGAACCCAAGAACGCTCCTCCGGACCGTAGCCTCTCCAGTGAACCAAATACTGTACATGGCCCCTGGACATACGAGAGTCAATAATGTTGCTGACCTCATACTCCTCATGGTTGTCAACAAAGATAGGACGGGGACGAGGCAACACAGTGGTAAACCGATAACAAACCAATGGTTTCAAGAGGGAGACATGAAAAACATTGCAGATGCGCATAGCAGGAGGAAGGTCAAGAGTGTAGGCCACAGGATTAACCCATCGGAGTATTCGAAAAGGACCAACATACAGGGGGAGCCAATTTAATGGAAGGCACACAAAGGTTCAAGTTGCAGGAGAACAGCCAAACTCTCTCACCAACCTGGTAGGAAGGTGCGGGCAAACGCCTACGATCAGCCTGGAACTTTTGGCACTGCATAGAACGATGAAGGCAATCCTGAATCTGCACCCAAGTGGAACGGAGTTGCCGGAGATGCTCCTCCAAAGCCAGAATACCCTGAGACATCCCTTACTCATACGGTCCAGGAGACCATGTTGACCTGGGAGAGAACCATGGCAGAGTTTCCCAACATTTCCTCTAAGTACTCCCCACTTACTTCCTTTATTGCTAACAGGAAATTCCCCCCAGGACAATTAATCATGGTAAAAGGTGACACACAACAGGATAGGGTATTGATGATGTGCCATCTAGGGAACGAAAATCAGCTACATGATAGGACCACACTAATAGAGAAAGGCTTTATTTGCTTCAGAAACTGGTTTTTCCACTTACAGTGCTATAATTACTTATCAGGACACCCACACAAGGGGAATATGCTGAGACCTCTGACAGCTTACGAATCCTTATGCCATAAGACGGTTCCTACAAGACATACCCTGTCCATTATATATTTATAACTAAAACAGAGTACACCAGGCTATACACCGCATTTCATAGACAAGTGGGGAGAAGAACTGGGCGTGCAGCTCTCTCATGTAGACGCGTCTAAGATTTCTACGGCAATTAGGAAATCGGCCACATCTAGTAAACTTTTCGAATTAAATATGAAGCTTTTGCATAGGTGGTATTTAACCCCGGTGCGTTGTAAGAAACTTTTTAGTAATTCTTCTGACGTATGCTGGAGATGTCAAACCGACATAGGCCACATGGCACATGTTTGGTGGCAATGCTCTAATAGAACCCCAGTATGGGAAGAAATTACGAGGGAGACATCAAGGTTATTGGGTAGAAACTTACCCATGGACCCAACTCTTTGGCTATTTCATATCACCCCTAAAAAACTCACGGTGGAGCAGAACAAACTATTTAATATTGCTAGTAATAGTATTAAGTTATTAATTGCTAGGAACTGGAAAAGCCCGAATGTCCCGACAATAGCACAATGGATACAAGAATGTAACTACTCCATCTCACTAGAGGAATACCATTATCTTAAACAGCGTAAGCTAGATAGATACCTACAAATTAAAGTACAATGGGAGGAATACTTGAGAGAGAGGTTCGGTCCTGGAAACTAACACAGTCCTTACAAGTAGTACACCCCAGCAGGAGACCTGGCTGGTTCCATGATCCCAACACACATGCAGGGCCTAAGAGACTCAGAAGGGCTAGTGCCCCTTAGTATAAGGTCATAATGGGTAACATTAGGCTTTTGAACCTAAGACATCGAGCAATAACCTATCTCACACGATATATGAACAGATCCATGTATTGGACAGCACAGTGTATTTTGTATTGTTTTGTTTCGTTTTATGTTGTTCTGTATTTTCCATTTTGCTTTTTCTTTTGTAAAATTGTCAACATCATTGTAACAATACTAATTGCATTCATGTAATGCTAATTCTTTACAAAATAAAAACTATTTTTGAAAAAAAAAAAAAAAAAAAAAGAATACCCTGAGACATCAATGAATCGGGCAACAAGGATGGTTGAAACCCATAATTCGCCATGAACGGGGATATCTTGGAGGAAGCATTAATAGCACTATTACGAGCAAACTCTGCCCAAGGTAACAGTTCAGACCAATTATTGTGGTGATCTGAGACATAGCAATGGAGGAACTGTTCCAGAGCTTGGTTAGACCGTTCTGCAGCCCCATTGGATTGAGGGTGATATGCTGAGGAGAAGGAAAGCTGGATCCCCATTTGAGCACAAAAGGAACGCCAAAATCTGGAGACAAACTGGCTACCCCAGTCCGACACTATCTCCTTGGGTAACTCATGTAAACGGAAGACCTCCCGGGCAAAAATTGAAACAAGCTCCTGAGCGGTAGGCAGCTTCATCAAGGGAATGCAATGTGACATTTTAGAAAAATGTTCAACCACCATAAGGATAACAGTATTGCCATTGGAAACAGGGAGCTCGACAATGAAGTCCATGGAAAGATGTGTCCAAGGACGCTCACCATTAGCAATAGGTTGAAGAAGACCCACAGGAAGACATCGAGGAGTCTTATTCTGTGCACAAACTGAGAAGGAGGCAACAAACGCAGCAACATCAGAACGAAGACCTGGCCACCAGAGTTGTCGAGTGACAGACCAAATCATTTGGTTCTTGCCTGGGTGACCTGTGGCTTTAGGATAGTGGTAAGTGTGCAAAAGTTTAGTTCGAAGATTCTCAGGAACAAAACACTTACCACTAGGTTTCTCAGGAGGTGCATTGGTTTGTGCAGCCAGGATCTCCTCCCCCAAGGGAGAAGTCAAATTAGTACGTATGGTTGCCAAAATATGGTCAGGAGGTATAACAGGAGTAGGTACATACTCCTCCTTGGACAGAGGCGAAAACTGTCAAGAGAGGGCATCAGCCCTAACATTCTTACTACCAGGCAGGTAGGAAACCACATAATTAAACCGAGACAAAAATAGCGCCCATCTGGCCTGTCGGGGCAACAAACGTTTTGCTTCAGATAGATAAGTTAAATTCTTGTGGTCAGTAAGAATGAGTACTGGCATGCTAGTACCCTCGAGAAGATGCCTCCATTCCTTAAGTGCCAAAATTATGTCCAGTAATTCCCTGTCGCCAATTTCATAATTGCACTCCGCTGGAGACAATTTCTTAGAGAATAAACCACACGGATGCAAGGAACCGTCAGGCATTGGACTTGAGACAAGAGGGCACCTACTCCAGTCTCAGACGCATCGACCTCAAGAACGAAAGGCAGGACAGGGTTAGGATGAGCCAGAACTGGAGCAGCAGCAAAGGCAGTCTTAAGGCTATCAAAGGCCTTAATGGCAGTAGGTGACCAATGGAGGGGATCATTCTCTTTACGGTCATGTCTGTGATAGGTTTTACCAAGGAAGAAAAGTTTTTAATAAACTTTCTATAGTAATTGGCGAACCCCAAAAAACGTTGAATAGACCGAAGACCAACTGGGCGAGGCAACTGCATTACTGCAGATAACTTGTCAGGATCCATGGAGAACCCTGCAATGGAGATAACATAACCTAGGAAGGTTACTTGAGTCTGATGGAACTCACATTTCTTGAGTTTACAAAACAGGCCGTTCTCACGTAGTCTTTGAACAACCTGTGTAACATCAGAACGATGAGCCTCAAGTGTGGGTGAGTGTATGAGTATGTCGTCTAAGTACACCACAACACACTCTTGCAACATATCTCGTAGGACATCATTAATAAATTCCTGAAAAACAGCAGGAGCATTACATAGGCCAAAGGGCATTACAAGATACTCATAATGCCCGCTCCTGGTGTTAAATGCTGTTTTCCATTCGTGACCCTCCTTAATCCTAACGAGATTGTACGCTCCTCTCAAATCAAGTTTAGTAAAGACTATAGCTCCCTTGAGGCGGTAAAAGAGTTCCGTAATAAGTGGAATAGGGTAAGCATTCTTAATGGTAAGACGATTAAGACCCCTATAATCGATACATGGTCTTAACTCGCCACCCTTTTGCTTCACAAAGAAGAAGCCAGCCCCTGCAGGAGAGCAGGATTTGTGGATGATCTCCCGTGACAGAGCATCGGCAACATACTCCTCCATAGCACAATTCTCTACAACAGACAGAGGGTACACCCGGCCCCGAAGAGGAATGGCTCCGGGTTGCAGGTCTATGGCACAATCGTAAGACCGGTGAGGAGGCAACGTACCGGCATGCACCTTGTCAAACACGTCTAGGAACTCTCGGTACTCCTCTGGCAATTGAGAAACCAAAGAAGTGCACAAGACTTTAACTGGTTTCCGAAGACAAGTGGAAATACATTGCGGGGACCACGACAAAATTTCGGACCTGCGCCAGACGAGACTGGGATTGTGCTTTTGGAGCCAGGGATAACCCAGAACAACCAGAAAATGCGGAGAGTTTATCACCTGGAACTGGAGGGTTTCAAAATGGAGAGCCCCAACAGCCATGGACAATGGAGCAGTTTCGTGAATAACGAGTGCAGACTGAAGGGGCCTGCCATCAATGGCCTCAATAGCAAGCAGAATGGACTGAGGCAAAACAGGAATGGAGTGCTTTGATACAAAAGTACTGTCAATAAAATAGCCCGCAGCACTGGAGTCAACAAAAGCCTGGGTGACTATGGAGGAGTCCACCCAGGAAAGGTCAACCGTAACCAAAGGTTTCTCCTTAAGCAGTTCCGGGGACGAGGATAAACCACCCAAGGTCTGCCCCCGACAGGACCTTAGGTGTGAGCGTTTCCCGGGTGTGTAGGACAAGACTTCCAAAGGTGGCCCTGTAACCCACAATAGAGGCAGAGCCCCTCAATCCTCCTAAAAGCCCTCTCCACCGTGGAGAGACACGTGAATCCCAGTTGCATCGGCTCAGCAGTACCTGGTGACTCGGGACCAGGAGGCATGGGAGGAGAGGGAGGCATGGGTGGGAACGAACATGTAGGAGACAACAGAACAGGAGGCTTCCGCAAGCGCTCCTTGAAAGAGGGCCTCTCTCTGAGTCTGATGTCAATTAGGATCAAAAAGACACCAATGCCTCGAGATCCTCTGGTAAATCTCTGGCAGCAACTTCGTCTTTAATCGCATCAGAGAGCCCATGAAAGAAGACGGCAACAAGGGCTTCATTGTTCCAACCTACCTCTGCGGCAAGCATACGGAACTCAATAGCATACTGAGCAACAGATCTTGTACCTTGCTGAATGGACATGAGTCGTTTAGCAGCAGAGAAAGAGCGAGCCGGAACATCAAATACCCTTTGAAAGGAGGCCACAAATTCCGGGTAATTTGAAATTACAGGTTTATTAGTCTCCCACAAGGGATTAGCCCAGGCAAGACCTGTGTCAGAGAGTAACGAGATGAGAAATCCCACCTTAGCTCTGTCAGAGGGAAACGCCTGAGGTAACATCTCAAAGTAAATGCCCACCTGGTTCAAAAACCCTCTGCACTGAATAGGATCGCCTCCATATCGCTGAGGTAGAGGTGTAGAACCGGACATGCTCCTGGTAGGCATAGGTGCAGCAGCGGAAACAGGAGCAGCCATAACTTGCGGGACACTTTGGTCCAAATGTGCAGTGCGAGTCAGCAGGGTTTGCAGGGCTAGTGCAAGTTGATCCAAGCGGTGATCCTGTACATCCATCCTGGAAATGATGGCAGGTAAAGGTGGATTATTAGCACCATCAGGATTCATGGCCTTTGCTTAATGTCAGGGTGCCAGGAATCAGACTGAGACAAGAAGTGCAAAAATAATCACACCTTTATTAATAGCAAAAAATAATAAAAAGTCCACAAGTCAAATAACAAGCCAGGAATCAAAACCAGAGCTGGTAGTCAGACGAGCCGAGTCAGGAGCCAAAGCGAATAGTCAGACAAGCCGGAATCAGGAACAAGGAAAACAGCAGAGTCAGGAACAAGCCAGGGATCAGGAACCAGGAAGGACGTCAGGCAGCAAAGTAATACACAGGAACTCTCACAAACAGGTCTGAGACAAAACAAAGGCAAAGCATACTGAATTTAAAAAAAATACTAAAAATATATATATATTATTTTTATTATACTATATTTATAAAGTGACAACATATTTTGCAGCACTTTTAATGGGTACAATGCGTTTAAATAGAACAATGATACAAAATTTGTGAAAAACTAAATTTGACAAACAAATACAGGAGGAATTGAGGGCCCTATTCCCATGGGTACTTACAATCTAGAAGGGTGGGATTGTGAGAAATAGGAGGTGAGGACTGCAAGGGTGAGAATTATGTCAATAGAGAGTTATATGAGGGTAATTATTAGGTAAGTGGAAGTGAAGGCTCACGCGAAAACAGGGGCATCAAGCTCCATTCGGAACTTGATAATTCATCCCAATAGTCTCCTTTTTTCTTTTTTTTTTTAATTTTTATTGAACAAATAAACAGACAAAACAAAGCAGGTTACACCATACATCGAAAAATACATAAAGAGGAATGGATACAGGTAAAATGGGTTTGGTCACAGTACAATCCGATCCTCAATTTTCCCTCCACTGTTCCTAATACATTAAATTCCTATTGGTCACTTTATTAAATCATGCAAAGTTGTATTGTTAATTCTCCTTTTAACAGTTATCTCAGGGTTCTTCATCAAGAGAAATATTCTATATTCTGTTAGGTTTGTGATACATTAGGTTCAGTACTTTGTGTGGAGTGGTAATATTCTTCCCATATTAAGTTCATTGCTAAAAAGTCATCTAATCTTTTCGTAGCACAATAATAATACTTTTCCATTGCTAGTGTGTGATTAACTAAAGCGCGCCACTCTGATAGTGAAGGAGCTGTTGTTGACTTCCACTTCCTCGGTATTAACCATCTGGCGCAGTTAAGTGGAATAATTATTAGCTTTTGTCTCAGTTTACATTTAATTTTTGGTGTGTTATTAAATAGAAATATGAGAGGGTCTAGGGGTATCTCAATATTAATTGACTGTTTAATGGCTAGGTGGATATCTTTCCAATATTGACCAATATGAGGGCATGTCCACCATATGTGATGGTAGTTTCCCACCCCCCCACATGCTCTCCAACACTTATTATTGTTAAGGTCATATATCACAGCTAACTTAACTGGGGTTTTGTACCATCTGCATAGTAGTTTTATGTTCGATTCCAGTTGTGCCATAGCTGATGTATGGGAACACATATTGTTAAATATTCTTGCCCATTGTTTCGGTGTAATAGGAATTTGAAGTTCCTCGGACCATTTATTTGTGTAGTTTGGGAGGTTTTTAGAGTGGTGTTCTAGCAGCAATTTATAGATTATAGAGAGAGAACCTTTGGAGTATGTGTCGGATCTGCATATAGACTCAAAGGGGGATAATGATCTATAAAATTGTGTGCGCTTAGTATGGGTGGTCAGATAATGATATAACTGGAAATATCTAAACCACGGATTGAAAAAACTTCCAAAAGTTTCCTGCAAGACATTCTTGGGTTTAAGGGATTTGTTGTCCATGGCCAAGCTACATGGAATAACATCTCTTAAAGTTAAATCCCCTGCATATGGAGTATGGTGAAATTTCTGTGCTTCAGGATTATGCTTCAGGGGCGTTAGAGGGGATGGTAAGCTAGAAATTGACGGGAAATTAATGAGGCATTTGTCCCATGTTTTAAAGGTGAGTCTGGTTATTTCTGATGTAGATGGATCTAGAGTCCTGTGAATATGTGGTACCCAACAACTTGCCCCTAGTTGTGTATTTTGTGCTAAATCATGATCTAATTTTACCCATTCTTTGTGTATACCATGTTTACATCAATCTATTATCCGTGTGAGTGTGCATGCCATAAAGTAGTAATGTAGATTTGGCATGCCCAACTCTCCCTGTAGTTAAATAAATGACATTTTTTGCAATTCTAGGGCGTCTATTGTTCCATAGGAAAGTGTTTAGTGTGTTTTGAAGTTTGTTAAGAAAGGAGTTGGGTAGCGCGAGTGGGATAGTTTGAAAAATATATAAGATTTTTGGCAGGATAGTCATTTTTATGGCATGCAGTCTACCTAGCCATGATAATGTTTTGTTGTGCCAGGCTTGTAGTTCTTTCTGTATATTGTGCAGTAGGGGGGTATAGTTTGCACTAAACATATTTTGAGGGTTAAGTGTGACATTAATGCCTAGGTATTTTAAAGAGTTCTTCTGAAGTCTATACTGGTAAGTGGATTGTATATGATTAAGTTCAGCCACTGAGGTCTCCACTCCCATAAATTCAGATTTTGAGGCGTTGATCTTGAAATTTGATAACCTACCGTAGATTTGAAATTCCTTGTGGAGCTCGGGCATGGAGATAAGTGGGTTAGTTATAGATAACAAAATGTCATCTGCATATAGAGAGACTTTGTAATCTCTCTCTTGAATGTTTATGCCGGAAATATTCCCATTATTTCTAATTCCAGCTGCCAGGGCCTCCATAGCTAATGCAAACAGCAGTGGGGACAGGGGGCAACCCTGCAGTGTGCCTTTATGGATAGTAAAGGTCGGGGATGTAGCGTCATTCAATCTAATTTGTGCGTTTGGGGTACTATATAGGGACATTATTTTAGAAATAAATGTGTCGGAGAAGCCGAATTTGATCAAAATTTGTTCAAGAAAGGTCCAATTCAGCCGATCAAAGGCTTTCTCCGCGTCCAAGGACGCGAAGATTGTGGGGATTTTTGCTTTTGATGCATAGCAAATCAGTGTTTGTATTTTAATGGTGTTGTCCCTAGCCTCACGGTATGGGGTAAAACCAACTTGATTGTAATGAATTAGTTGAGGGAGTAATTTAGACTATTCGCTATTATCTTCGCATATATTTTGGTGTCGATATTTAATAAGGAAATGGGGCGAAAGTTTGCTGGTGTATCGGGAGTCTTGCCCGGTTTTGGAAGTACTACGATATATGCTGCTAACATCGAAGGAGGGGGTGGATTATTAAAGGACATGTTGTTGTATAGCTTGTATAGGGAAGGGATAAGGGTTGGGGCCAAAGTCTGGTAGTATTTAGCAGAAAATCCGTCTGGGCCTGGGCTTTTACCTGGGGATAGATCTTTTATAGCTGCTAGGATTTTGTTTTGAGTTATTGAGGAGTCTAATGCCTCCTGTTGTTCTGAGGAAATTGAAGGGAGGTTACACAAAGTTAAATATGATTGAATGAGATCTTTAAACTGTATGTCAGTTTCTGAGGCCTTGTCCTGTAAATTATAGAGAGTTGAATAATATTCATGAAACTGCTCTAGGATATCTGGGGTTGTATTCACAGTAGTATTGTGAGGGGATCTTAGTTCATGTATAAATTATTTTAATCTAGCTCTCTTGAGGTTCCTGGCCAGCATTTTTCCTGCTTTGTTACTTTCATGGTAAAATGTTTGTTTTATTTTCAGAGCAGTTTTCTGATGTTCTAGAGCAAGAAACCAATAGTCTCCTTTTATGAGAAAAAAGCAAATTTATTTAACTAAAACAATGTGTAGAATTTTCAAAAAACGCACTATGTACGCAATTAAATTCAATCCAATGCAATACAATAAAAAGGTTGGCCAACCCGTAGTATAAATAAAATCTAAAAAATGTGCATTAGAGCTGATAAAAAAAAATTGATAACGATATATCAAAAATAGTCCTTAAATGTGGTATTTGATTAGGAAAGTGCAGTGATTCTGTATGTAAGCACAGTTCATCTGTATATAGTGTTAAGACACATATCGTAGTCTTATTCCTCTTTTTTATAAAATATACGATGTTTGGTGCTTACCAGGAAGCGTGTTCAGACTAGTTACTGTATCCAAGTGTTGCGCTTATTCATAATAAGGTTTTCTAACCTTAATCTTCTTGGAGTCTTGGGTATGATATCCTCCTTCCTTCCTTTTAGACGTAATATCTTGTCCTCCTTTCCGTTTACTTTTGCCGGTCCTGGAACCTTGGATTGTCAGCGTGTAGGCTACTGCTGTTCCTGTTTGGTTTAGAAGTTTTAAAGCTCTACTGCAAGTCTATAGGGGCAAAAGAGTTCAGTGCTGGGTTCTCTTACTCACAGGATAATTGCAACGCGTTTCAGCTGACGTAGCAGGCTTTCTCAAGCATAATATTATGTATAATATTAATATTTTTATCTTTTGTATTTTCCATATGATGTCACTACACATATAACTTATTCATTAGGTTATTCTATTTATATTTCAAACATTGTCCATCTCTTCTGGGGACTATAGAAATTGATACTTCCAGAGGCTATACACTGCTATATATTTTTATCCACTAATGCTCTAAAAAGGATAAATAGCAGATATATAATATTTCACTCGACATTAGGTATTAGCTATTAGCGCTCTTTTTACCTTATTGATTTGAAAATGTCAGCCAATAGGAATGCAAGGTACCCCATTTTTAAACGGGTACCTTGCATTCAAGCTTCAGTGTACGGCGGTGATCGTATAAAAAGGAACCTCCACGCTGGATGTCTGCGCCACCGTTGATGATGCTCCATGCCTTCACAGCTCCATGCCTCCATAGAGTTTCTCCACCGGGATGAAGATAGGAGATGCCCCCGCGATTGATGAAGACTTCTCACCGCCTGGATGAAGGTGGATGTCCGGACTTCAGGAACAGTGAGTAGATTTTCTGGGGTTAGTGTTAGTTTTTTTTTATTGGTTGTTATTTTTTTAGATTAGGGATGGGCAGTAAAAGAGCTGAATGCCCTTTTAAGGGCAATGCCCATACAATTTTTTTTATTTTGGGGGGGTTTTGTTGGGGTGGGTTTACTGTTTGGGGGACTGTAATTTTTAGGTAAAAGAGCTGTTTAGCTTAGGGCAATGCCCTACAAAAGGCCCTTTTAAGGGCTATTGGTATTTTATTGTTAGGTTAGGGGGTGTCTTTATTTTATGGGGCTTTTTTGTTTTTATAGGGGTATTAGATTAGGTGTAATTTGTATTATTTTGGATAATTTCGTTTATTTTTTTGTAATCTTAAAGTTTTTTAAGTTTCGCAATTTTAGAGTTTTTATTTTTTGTAATGTAATTTTTTTTATTTTTTCGTAGTGTTAAGATTTTTTTAATTTGCAATATTTTTTTTTTTATTTTTCGTTAATTTTATTGTTTAAAATATTAATGTTAGGTTATTTTATAGTTTAAACTTAGTTTTTTTTATTTTACAGGTAAGTTTTTATTTATTTAAAGATAGTTATATTTTAAATGTAATTGAAATTAGGGGGGTATTAGGTTTAGGGGTTAATAGTTTAATTTAGTGTGTTGTGATGTGGGGGACCGGTGGTTTAGGGGTTAATAGGTTTAGTTTAGTAGTTGTGATGTGGGGGGCTGGTGGTTTAGGGGTTAATAGGCTTATTTTATTAGCAGCGATGTGGGGGGCCAGTGGTTTAGGGTTTAATAGGTTTATTTAGTGTAGGCGGCGGATTAGGGGTAAATCATTTTATTTAGTGTCGGCGAATTAGGGGTGTTTAGAGTAGGGGTTTACGTTAGGGTGTTAGGTTTTAACATAAATTTCTTTTCCCCATAGACATCAATGGGGTTGCGTTACGGCGATCGCCATGCCGCAATCACAGGTGTTTTTTTCTAACACTTTCTCTCCATCGATGTTTATGGGGGAAAGTGTGCACGAGCAATACCGCACAACAAGTGAAGGTTTTTCAATAACTTGTAATGGCAGCGCTATGGAAAGTGCAATAACGCTCAATTTTTTTTGCGTTATTTACCCTGTATAGCGCAAAACCTGTAATCTTGGTGTTATTGAGGTTATATTAAAAGTGGTGACTTAAAGGGATATAAAAACCAAAAAAAAACCTCTTTTGTGATTTAGACAGAGCATACCATTTAATGTTATCAAATTTGCTTTGTTTCCATTATATTGTCATGATACACTCATAAGGAGTAGTTGATACCTGGATTGGCTACCCATCAAAGGTGGGATTGTGTTCTCGGCATTGCCAGGTTTAAGCTGAACTGTTCTTTGTGTGGAATCTGTTTTTAAGGAATGCTGGGGTCTCAAGACCTCCCTCCTCCAGGTGCATGGTTTGGGCGTTAATTTGGGGGTAATTTGGTGTCCCTTTAGGTCTTTGTAGAGTTAAAGGTTAAGGGAACCAGAGGCTTAGTGTTATTAACCCTTTCATGCCCACATCCCTTTCCCATTGTGACGGTTGGGTGGAAAGACTTAATCATCACAGATATTCTTTGTTGAAGAGATACCTAGCTAGGCTTCTGGAGCACTACATGGTCGGAAATAGTGCTGTCATCTAGTGCTCTTGCAAATGGATAACATTCTTGCAAAACTGCTGCCATATAGTGCTCCAGAAATGGGCAGGATCTTAAACATAAGTCCCTGTTTTTCAACAAAAAAAATTAAGAGAACAAAGAAAATTGATAGAAGTAAATTAGAAAAAATCTCATTCTCTTTCATGAAAAATGTGGTTTCTTATCCCTTTAAGTCATGTGCGTGAGCACAATGCAAAATACAGCTTTTTAAGACCTGAAGTAAACCATTATTATTATCAATAGTTTAGCACTGAGCTACATTAATAACTCCACTACTTGCACACCGTCAGCTTAGTGTATAATCAGCTAACTGCTAGAGTGATATCCAACATGAATTTTACTGTATAATATATAAAGAATTTAACACATCTGACATGCCTGGAGCACACTAGACCATCTTTCAAGCAAGAAAAACAAAATGTATGCTTACCTGATTAATTAATTTCTTTTATGGTGGTGAGAGTCCTTGAGCCATTACTCCTGGTATTCAACTCATCACCTATCTAGTATCCCAGTCTAACATATAGCAAAGAAAAGGAGAAACTTAGAGAAGTAAGACAGAACAAAGACGTTTCTCATGGACTCACCAAGAAAGAAATTAATTTGTCAGGTAAGCATCAATTTTGTTTTCATTCATCAGGTGTTGAGAGTCAACAAACCATTTCTCCTGGGACCTAATACCCAAGCTGTAGAGTCCATGAGTGAACATATTACAATATAACATGACCCATGATAACCGAATAATATAGTTTTATGCTAATATGATATTGCCCATATATCCTGTTTGCTTTCACCTGTCAATTGAATTGGCAACTAACTAGTCATACTGTATATATGCTAAGGGTCCACTCCACTATTCACAATTTAGTTTGGGCTTGTATTCAGATATAAATATCTCTTGTCTGGTATTGATGGTAATGGTATTCCTCAAGATCTATCAATTCTGATACCCTATATCTCCACATTCTCACTGTAGGAGTCCCCTTGCTCTTCCAGTTGTTTAACTATAAGATAACAGGCACCGTTCATCATTATTTGAAATAGTTTCCTTACTGGGAGTGAGGGCATTGGGCAGTTTAGGTAATTTGTTTAGAAGCCAAATGAGGTGATCAAGAGGACATGCAATATTAAGCAACTGTTCTATTTCTGTAATCACAGTTAACAATACTTAGAGATTCATAGGAACCATTATATATGCCCCATGTTGCTGTTAACATGCCCACACCTCCAGTATTTATTGCTTTTATGAGGGAATAAACAATGTAATTTTTGTGGGGTGTAATACCACCTTTGTAGGATCTTATAGTTAATATCCAGCAATGGGCAACATACAGCAGAGGATATAAGAGCTTGGGAAATGTTTTTTCCCTGCTGATGCAAAATCAGTGTTCCCAAACCTTTCTCCCAGCTTTCCAAGCTAGAAGGTACATTTCCAGTGGGACTTAGTATAAGTATTTTATATGTTAAGGAAATTGTATGAGAAAATGGGGATGTGGAAGCATAACTTGTCAGAGGTCTAAGTATATGTTTAAATAATTTGGGTTAGATTACAAGCACTAAGGATAGCGCTCCACTCGTAATCTAGACCTTGGTGTTTGTAAATATAATTATGCACCTGTCTATAATTAAACCAATTACAAAACTATCCTAATCCTTTTTCTATTAATTTACTTTGTTTAAGAAGCATTGAGAATTCCTTCAGTATAATTCTAAAAAAACAATTTCCCAAAAGGGAATTCATAATTTTCCATTATAGACGTAGTCAATTGAGAAGGTCTAGATGTGATATACTGGTTAGTTTCCCAAACAGACACAGATTCTTTGAAGTTGGAAATATAATAACTTTGGGTGTGAATGCCAGCAATTGCAATATCATCCCCAAATGGGGGCAAATTCTACCCACAGTTTACTGTCATAATAGACGTGGACGTGCCATTCCACTATCCTGTTCATGAAAATAGCTTGTCTATACATCTCTATATTTAAGACACCCAATCCTTCTTGTCTTTTGGGGATGTTTATGATTCATTTATTTACCCTAGAGTGTGTCCTATCCCATATATACATACTGAATGTCCTTTGTAGGCTAATTATATAGAGTCATGGAGTGGAATGGGCATAGCTTGTAATATATAAAGTATTAGGCAATGGAAATGTTAATTTTGAGGACATTGATGAGGCCCATAGTGTATAACATCATCTTTAATTTTTAAAATAAAGGATTTTACATTTTTCATAAGGTAACACAAGGGGCCTAACCAATGTATTACTTCCTTTATAATATTTCTTTTAAGATAAATTGCAGCCTTTTTTTTCTTCCTGAACCTTAATTTAAGCAATTAGGATTATTTAGAATCAAGTTCAGTTTTTCTTTTACTAAATGACTTGATATTATATTTTTTTTCATCTCTCATTTGCACTCTTTTCTTTATTAGAGCATCATTTATTAAAATGGATTATCAAAACCATTGGATATAAAGTTTAAAATGTATTCTTAAAGGGACAGTAAAGTAAAAAAACAAAAACATTAATGATTTAAAAAAGGATACATTTTTAAACAACTTTCCAATTTACTTTTAGTATCAATTTTGCTCAGTTCTCTTGATATTCGGCTAGATTTGGAGTTCGGCGGTAGATGGGTTGCTAACGCCACGCGTGTTTTATGTCTAACGCACGGCATTGTTTGACTCCGGTATTTAGAGTTCAAAAAAGACCATCTAACGATGCTCCTAACGCGTGTATGTCACACGCGGAATACTGCCCGCGTTAGACAGTCTCCCATAGAGATCAATGGGAAAGCAAAAAAATAGCCTTTTTTCACCTAACACTCGATCTCGCGAGAATACGCACAGCTCGGTCATATGACGCATACCACATCATGCACAACAATAACACGCCGCAAATGTCACAACAACAATCAATCAACAAAGCACACAAGCATTACACATTCACAAGCGGGGGGATTTTTAATAAAATTTAATACGGGGAATACGCATATACTTTAAGATGCGGAAATTCGCAAAATAACAACAAAGAATAAAAAATATATACATACACTAGAAAAATAATCGCATTCAAGATAACTATATATTAGGACAAACATACATATACAACACTTCACTAATAACACACCATCGCAAATTCACATTTAAAAAGAATACTATTGGACAATGTTAGAGAAAACGACCACTATGACATCATCGCATTCTACACATTCCACAAATACTAACTCCAAATGAGCATGCGCAAATTCACACAACTAATACACATTGCACTAATATTAATTGCTAATAAAGCACACCTGAACACAATTTACAACGGAAATTGGTACATCATTAAACATTTACACAGGGTATATAAGCACCACACAAGCAGGGCTTCTTTGACTGTGTTGCTGGTGGGTCTTTGGAGATTGGAGGTTTAAGATTAGAGAGTTGGTGCATTATTGTGAGTGAGTTAGTGTTAGCGTGAGAGAGTCAGTTGTTAGTGTTATCGTGAGTGAGTTAGTGGGAGTTAGTGGGAGTGGGAGAGAGTCTGTTAGTGGGAGCGTGAGTGAGTTAGTGGGAGTGGGAGTTGTTAGTGAGAGTTGTTAGTGGGAGCGTAAGTTACTGGTAGTTAGTGAGAGTTAGTGGGAGTGTTTGTTAGTGAGAATTAGTAGTAGTGTGTTAGTGAGAATTAGTAGTAGTGTGAGTTAGCGAGCGAGTGATTTTTCTGTACACGTAACACATTTACACGCAAACACATTCAATACATACATACACTTATCAATAACACTACATACACTCCATACCCCCTACCCCCTCATACTACACTCCATACCCCATTCCCTGTAGTCCCATTCCCTTTCATCCCATTTACTCTTATCCCATACCCCATACCCATCCCATACCCATCCCCTAGTTACATTTAGTTTACATATCCTCCTTTTAGTCTTCTTCTTCTTTTGGTTTATTTAAATACTCCTTACCCTCTTTGTTTTTTTACATCCCTCCCACACTTTCAGCACTTTTTTTGTCTTTTTAGTTCTTTATTTTGACCCCCTTTCATTTCATCACACTCACTTTTTGTTTGATTATTTGGGGTTTAGTTTAGGGAACAGATGGAGGCCAGGCAGGGGAGAGGTAGAGGGGGAGGAGAGGGAGGGGGAGAGGAACAGGGCAGGAAGGGGGGCAGGAAGGGGGGCAGGAAGCGGGGGTGGAAGCGATGGGTGGACCCAGCCACTTGGTTCAAGATGAACAAGTGGCTGGGCCCAGTGGCGGACAGAGTAGGGCTTCACAGTCCGGGAAACAGAGGGCATCGTCACAGGGGAAGGCCAAGGCGACTAGGGAGGCGAGGTTTTCGATGGAGGAGAAGGAGGCCCTCATAGAGGCCTATATGGCCAGGTATAGGAGGCTGCAGCACCAGAAGACTACCCCGACTGACAAGAGGAGGCTCTGGAATGAGATAAGAAATGCAGTCAATGCAGTGGGTGGCCGGAACAGAGATCTTGATTCGATAAAATGGATCTCAAGAAAAAGTTAAGCCTGGAGGCCCGACATGCCGCAGGAACCGGTGGCGGACCTGCCCTGGAAATAGAGTACTGCCGATGGGAGGAAATGTTGCGGCCCAGCATCTCCGAGGTGGAAATAGTCGGTATCGGAGGAATTGATACCGGGAACCTGCCACTCTCATCTGACGGTAAACTCATTGAACAATAATTTCACATACGAATGTATTTCAAGGGACACTATACGCAAACCTTTACTTTCATGATTGAGTTAGCGAATACAATTTGACAAAACATTCAAATGTACTTATATTACCTAATTTGAATCATTCTTGAGATATATTTTAATTAAGAAATAGCCATGCACACGGTGAAACAATCACAGGAGGCAGCTATATTCAGCTAACAATCAGCATCTTATAAGCATATTTAGATATGCTTTTCAGCAAAGAATATCCAGAGAATGAAGGTAATTAGATAAGAAAAGTACATTAGAAAGTTGATAATAAATGTATGCTTCTAAATCATGAAAGATAAAACATTGGGTTTCATGTCCCTTTAAGGATCAGATTAATGCTATAACGTTGTTTACACGCATTCAATTACTTTGCGGTTACATCAGTATCTAGGCTATAGGTTAGGTGTGCATTTAAACAGACTGAAAACAAACGCGAAAACATTCAGATTGACCAGAGATATCACAAACATGGTTTTGAAAAAGCGGAAATCGTATTGATTGTTTGTTAGATTTCAAAGTGGATTAATGATTCTGCATTTGTAATTGTATCGTAAGCTAAGTCATTTAAAGCTTGATTTGCAAATATGCTAATATATACCTTTTTTTTTTTTTTTTTAATATATATATACAAGAAACACAGCCTCATCTATCTCCCCGGGATGAGAGTGGTGGGGAGGAATTTCCACTTCGGAGGGAAGAGGCCCCCCGTGACGAAGAGCGCATGGAAGCTGATGAAGAGGCCCCAGAAGCAGAGGAGGAGCCTGCGGAACCAGAGGACCCTCAAGGACCCGCACACCGCCGTGCACGGGCACCCCGCCGTGCACGGGTACCCCGCCAAGCACAACAAGAGGAAATAGCGGAGGTGCGGGTTCTACTGGACTACATAGACCAGATGCGTAACTCCCGGATACAAAATATCGAAGGCCGCACTCGAATTCTTGATGGACAAAATCAAATAATTGAAGGACAAAACCAAATAATAAACATACTCAATAGAATCGAACAAGGCCAAAACAGAATCTTTAATCTGCACCAAGAGATGTTCAATTTTTTCCGGGAGGCGCATGCTGGTCTACCTCCTAGTCCACCTCCTGCTGCTGGGCCTCCTGCTGCTGGGCCTCTTGCTGCTGGGCCTCCTGCTGCTGGGCCATCTCCTCCTGCCGGCCCATCTACTCCTGCCGGGCCATCTACTCCTGCCGGGCCATCTACTCCTGCCGGGCCATCTACTCCTCTTCAGCCATCTCATCCTCTTCAGCCATCTCCTCCTCT
The DNA here is from genome assembly GCF_027579735.1 of Bombina bombina. Taxonomy (NCBI): domain Eukaryota; kingdom Metazoa; phylum Chordata; class Amphibia; order Anura; family Bombinatoridae; genus Bombina; species Bombina bombina. Next base: position 442,336,569 of record NC_069503.1, read on the forward strand.
TCAGCCAGCTTCTCCTCCTCAGCCATCTTCTCCTCCTCAGCCATCTTCTCCTCCTCAGCCATCTTCTCCTCCTCACCTTGGTCGTCCCAGTACTCTTCCTTCCACTCTTCCCACAACATCTCCAAGGAGAACTCTTCGGAGTCGGCAGTTGCCCCTCCCAGAGCCTCAGCCCCGTGGGAAGAGGGGAAGGAAGAGGAAGTAAGTATTTATTTTCATCTTTAATGTTTTTTTTATTTAATGTGTAATGGATAGGTATGTGATGATGTGGTTTTCATACACTTGTGGACCACACTCTGTATATAATCTACTTCTATGGGACTGGGTCCATGGAGGAAGATTGTTTGCAGTGTGTGAAAACCACATCATCACATACCTATCCTTGTTCATGATATTGATTGGTTTCTGTGATGTGATGTCCAAACTGTTTCCCGAATCGCAAACAAAATTACCATTACAATTATCCATGATGGCATATTACTGCTTGAATGCCAATAACACAGCTTAAAGGGACAGTCAGAAAATTATTGATTACAAAGAAAACACTGTATTACGCATTATCAAGTTGGAAACAACAAAACATGGAGAAATACGTGTGACTTATGTGCTTAACCTTGTATCTATGACTAGGAAAAATGACCACTTATTTGTTGTTCTGACATAACAACATTTTAGATATCAATGATCAATACATGGTAAATAATATGCTGTATGAGCACAAGGTTTTACATATACAAATGCTATCCAAATGCCCTCTAGTGGTCAAATTGTATAATGATTACATGCACTCTTCAAGCTCGAAGAAATGAGCACACGAACCTCATAGGTTTAGCTAGCAAATTTAAATAAACAAAGACAAATGATTAATTGGTGAGAAACCTTTGATATCATTGATATTACAAAATTGACTTTTAGAATAATGCAAAACATTATTTGTTTTCTAAACTGTCCCTTTAACAAAATTACATATGCTAACACATATTTGAAGCTTGTTGGTATATCTACATGTACTTGGTCAAAAATTAAATATTGAAATCAGATTTATATTGACGTGTTAAATAAAGTATATTTTCTTAAAGAGACATTATTGTGGTAATTTTTTTTTAGAAAGACATTTGTTTGAACAATGAATATGGTTTAAAGTCCTTTTAGGAGTGGGGGGTGAAAATATGCTAACAATAATATATTTGAAGATTAAACAATGTGGAACTCATACATGATACAAAAATCAACATTTGCATTAAAGAGACAGTATACTATATTTTTAACAGAACTGTATGTAATAGACACTACTAAAAAAAACAAGATTAACATATACTGATATCAATATTACAAAGCTTCAAACACTTTCAAAGAAAATCGGGTTAGCTCTATTGAAAATATAGATGAACCCCCATTACAACCGTAAAACAAGACAATACCCCATCATTAACATATGAAAAGACCCTTTACACAAACAGGAGAAAGCTGGAGATGGTACTCACATGAAACTCAGAGGCTTGGCGAGGAGTCTGAAAATTACTTACATTTTCTTTGAACAGAAGCAAAATGAAACGTGTATTTGTTAAACAATGGACTATCTAACTAGAGACAAAATAAAAAGTTTTGATTTATAATGTGAGTGTCTAATGAACCTTTAATAAAATATACAACGAAATTACATTTAGAAGAAGTCGGCATCATATATTTAGCATATGATAAAGCTAAATGCATATTGATTACTTTATTCTAACACAATAGCGCATATTTATTAATTAGATATCTTTAACATTAAAAACAACAGTCATTTTTATGAAAAAGGAACATATTGTTGACAAACATATTAAACAACATGGACTATAGAGATTTGCACTTGCCTCGAAATATCATATGCATGAAAACATTTTGTTTTCGTTCATTTATTCAACCAGACATCCAGCAAAAGAGAATGTGGTGGTCTTTATCAGCTACGGGTCAACAATGTAACATGATGCAAATAATACATATTCGCAAGGTTTTTAAAATTGGCTGCAGTCACAAACGTGTTTAACGTGCACAAACAAATATTGCGGGACTACGTAATCCAATCATACTTTTTTTACCTTTGCATGTGACGTCTTAACATGGCGCTTCCTTGATCACGTAAGAACGCCATCCAATAAAAGGCACATTCTTGATCACGTAAAAACGCCCAAAAAAAAGGCGCATCCTTGATCGCGTCAAAACGCCATCCAATAAAAGGCACATTCTTGATCACGTAAGAACGTCAGTCAATACAAGGAATCATTGGACAGCCTGGCAGGTGACGTTTTAAGCAACATAGCGCATCCGAGATAGCTGAAAAACCGCAGCCAATACAAGGACTCAGTTGACAGCTTGGCATATCACTAAAAAACGTATTTATATTTTAGGAACTAGTATGTGTCTAGATTGCTATCTAGGAATGTCACCAAATCATGAATCATCTTTTCGGACTTGACTGTCCCTTGAACTATAGCTATGGTGTATATCTTTAACATTTAAAAGATACACATGAGAAATACATATGCCATTGATGTTTTAAGATATGTTTTGATTGTTTTGGAATAACAATAATGATACATGGATTGATTAAACGTGTCATTTATTCAAGTTTAAATATGGTCAGCCTACCTATAGCCATATATGGGAGTAGAATTATTTTGTTAACATATTTTTAAAAAAATATTCATCATCTAAAATATTTGCATTACACACAGAGATTTATTTGGTTACACTTTTACAATAAGATAGAATAGAAAATGAAATACATGTGCTGTCAACATTACAATAAGATTGTTTATTAATAAGATTATATGTCCTTGTTCATGTAAAAAAGACAAAAACGCTTTAGAAATGGAAATACATTCATTAACAATTGTGCTCACCATCCCTTAAAGGGACATTATTTTGTTTTTAAAAAGAGGATACACATAGACAATACTATTTCAATAAAATGAACACTTTACAGGGATTATATCATTGTATCAATCCTCAGATCATTTGTTAAAGGTGCATCAATTCATGCAGAGTTTCTAAATACACACATGGATGTGAAAATTGAAATATACATATATACACAAATAACAATCTATATATACATATATAAAACAATTACTATGCTAATCATAATCATGCAATGATAAAGCTAAGAGAAAAATATATAAAGACAAATAATAAGATTACATTGGAGATGTTAATCTTAAAGTCATTTACAATTGTCTTACATATATGATTTTTTTTTTAAAAATATTTTTGGTAGGTCCCTTTAAGGATCAACAAGATAAACTAGAGCTTTAAAAAAATAACATGAAGAATGAGGACAAAGAATCGTGCAATTACATGTCTTTTATTAGTATGTAAGAAAACATCAACAACGTTTAGAAATAATCTTGCAAAAATAAGGAATATTTGAGCCATATGACAAGGTAACAGAGTGCATCACAGTCCATGAAGAGAGTTGCCAAGGGCCACCATAGCCCCATTGGAGACATATGACAAGGTAACACAGTGCATCACAGTCCATGAAGAGAGTTGCCAAGGGCCACCATAGCCCCATTGGAGACATATGACAAGGTAAAAGAGTGCATCACAGTCCATGAAGAGAGTTACCAAGGGCCACCATAGCCCCATTGGAGACATATGACAAGGTAACACAGTGCATCACAGTCCATGAAGAGAGTTGCCAAGGGCCACCATAGCCCCATTGGAGACATATGACAAGGTAAAAGAGTGCATCACAGTCCATGAAGAGAGTTACCAAGGGCCACCATAGCCCCATTGGAGACATATGACAAGGTAACACAGTGCATCACAGTCCATGAAGAGAGTTGCCAAGGGCCACCATAGCCCCATTGGAGACATATGACAAGGTAACACAGTGCATCACAGTCCATGAAGAGAGTTGCCAAGGGCCACCATAGCCCGATTGGAGACATATGACAAGGTAAAAGAGTGCATCACAGTCCATGAAGAGAGTTACCAAGGGCCACCATAGCCCCATTGGAGACATATGACAAGGTAACACAGTGCATCACAGTCCATGAAGAGAGTTGACAAGGGCCACCATAGCCCCATTGGAGACATATGACAAGGTAAAAGAGTGCATCACAGTCCATGAAGAGAGTTGCCAAGGGCCACCATAGCCCCATTGGAGACATATGACAAGGTAAAAGAGTGCATCACAGTCCATGAAGAGAGTTACCAAGGGCCACCATAGCCCCATTGGAGACATATGACAAGGTAACACAGTGCATCACAGTCCATGAAGAGAGTTGCCAAGGGCCACCATAGCTCCATTGGAGACATATGACAAGGTAAAAGAGTGCATCACAGTCCATGAAGAGAGTTACCAAGGGCCACCATAGCCCCATTGGAGACATATGACAAGGTAACACAGTGCATCACAGTCCATGAAGAGAGTTGCCAAGGGCCACCATAGCCCCATTGGAGACATATGACAAGGTAACACAGTGCATCACAGTCCATGAAGAGAGTTGCCAAGGGCCACCATAGCCCCATTGGAGACATATGACAAGGTAAAAGAGTGCATCACAGTCCATGAAGAGAGTTACCAAGGGCCACCATAGCCCCATTGGAGACATATGACAAGGTAACACAGTGCATCACAGTCCATGAAGAGAGTTGCCAAGGGCCACCATAGCCCCATTGGAGACATATGACAAGGTAAAAGAGTGCATCACAGTCCATGAAGAGAGTTACCAAGGGCCACCATAGCCCCATTGGAGACATATGACAAGGTAACACAGTGCATCACAGTCCATGAAGAGAGTTGCCAAGGGCCACCATAGCCCCATTGGAGACATATGACAAGGTAACACAGTGCATCACAGTCCATGAAGAGAGTTGCCAAGGGCCACCATAGCCCCATTGGAGACATATGACAAGGTAAAAGAGTGCATCACAGTCCATGAAGAGAGTTACCAAAGGCCACCATAGCCCCATTGGAGACATATGACAAGGTAACACAGTGCATCACAGTCCATGAAGAGAGTTGCCAAGGGCCACCATAGCCCCATTGGAGACATATGACAAGGTAAAAGAGTGCATCACAGTCCATGAAGAGAGTTACCAAGGGCCACCATAGCACCATTGGAGACATATGACAAGGTAAAAGAGTGCAACAGGCACAACAATAAACTTTTAAAAAGGCCAAATGGCAACAATAAAAAAAAACATCAACATGTGGACGGAGGATTCTTATCTGCCACCTTGGAGCATCTCCAGATCCTCCACTTACTGGTCATCCTCTTCATCGTCCTGTGCATGTCCAGCTCCAGATTCAGGCCTTGAACTTAATCGCATAATTTCACGCAGAGTCAAGTCCTGAACCCGGAGCTGGGCCTGCATGGTGTCGTTCATCCCTCTCAGGACAGCTGCGTTCCTCAACACGGCCTGCTCTACTCTTGCTATACCTTCTAGCATGAGCCATGCTGAGTCACAGCCTAAAATAAAGAATAAATTAAATATTAATGATAATTACACAACAGACGAAAAAAATAGAAAAGATACATTGTCATCATAAAGACAAATCATTCTTTACATCAATTAGTTTAAATTTATTCTTTACACATGAAATATGTTATTCAGACAGACCGAAATCATTAAAGGGACAGTTTACTCAAACATGTTGTCCCCTTTAATTGGTTTTAGATGATCCACTTATACAGCTTGAGTGTATCAAATCTTGTTAAAGGATTTACATTGTACTTACATTAGCAATTTAAATATTTTAATTATACTGTGGTAGGCACACCTATCCTTAAACATTTTGGCATTGAGGACAAGCTGTGTAAACATAGCAACCTGAAGAAATTACATTCCCACTGGGTTAGACAAGAGATAATGTATAAACATTTGTACATTAATTGTTGGATCCAAGTAGTGGTGATTGGTATATGTAGTGATATCCAATTAAAGGGACACTGAACCTAAATATTTAATTGACTGATTCAGATAGAGCATGACATTACAAATATTTAAAAATTACACATATTCTTTAAATGTTTGAATTCTATAGCTAGATTTTGAATGCAAGAATGTCAGTTTTTAGGGCAGGCCATATTTGTTTATCAACTTTGTTTGTCCCTGCTGGTTGATGGATACATTCATCCAACAATAAAGAAATGATGTCCACAATTATTTTATTTTTTAAAATAATTATAGGCATTTCTTTGTTTCAATAAAGATATCAAGAGAATGAAGAATAATTCATAAGAGTAGTAAATTATAAATTTGATTAACATTGCATGCTCTATTTGAATCACAATAGAAAATATTTTCCTTCAGTGTACCTTTAAGTATCTTATAATGTTGATTTTGAATGATACTTACAGCTGTGCCTGGGAAGGACAATCCGACACCCAGGACAATGAAGGTTGAGACAGGGGGGAGGGATGGGATTGGGTTGGGGAGGGATGGGATTGGCTTGGGGAGGGATGAGCTGATGCTCCGGGGTAGGCCGTACAGCTGGGGAGTGGGGAGTTGGGATCTGGGCAGCTGTACGGGCCATAATACGGGGAGAGCGGCGAAGGGGGTTGTAGGGGCGTTTTTTGGGAGGGGCAGGAAATGATAAATGGGAAGGGCCAGCAGGGGTCTGGGCATGGGCAGGAGTCTGGGCATGGGCAGTGGTCTGGGCATCGGCAGGGGTCTGGGCCTGGGCAGTGGTCTGGGCATGGGCAGGGGTCTGGGCATGGGCAGGGGTCTGGGCATGGGCAGGGGTCTGGGCATGGGCAGGGGTCTGTGACTGGTCAGGGGACTGGGCAGGGGCGGAAACCAGATGACCAGAAGTGGTGGATCCATCTGAAAATTTAATAAATATATATTAACATCTCATACATCATGAAATCAAATCAACGCATTTCAAATTGATTATGTTTTCAATATACTTAGAAGTGTGTTTGAATTTGTAAACAATTATGAAATGAGGATATGGTATGCATATAGGCACTCAGATGAATATCAATTACTGTCTGTACAATTATAACATTATTATTGTGTTTTGGCCTGGAATATGCATGTGACATAATGATGGCATGAATTATACATTTTTAAAAAAAATAATATTTTCATGCTGCCTGATATAGAAAGGGGGCAGTAGTGTATTTGAACAGACAAATAATATTCCTTTTTAAAGTGCAAAAGCTGTAGACTTTGAATGTCTTCAATGAAATGATTTCAAATAAAGCAACATGTTGAAAACATGATAGATATATTTCACATACCATTAGACTCCAAGGCAGCCTCTTCCTCCTCCGTCACATATGTTAAATCAATCTCTGTAAAACATAACATGTTGTGTACACGTTAAGAACAGATATTATAACATATGTTACTGTTGTTCAAAGACACACATCAATGTTGCATTAAAGATATACACACCCAAAGTTATGATTTACATCATTTTGATGGAGCATACAAATTACATTAGATTTGTTATTCTCAATGATTCATATTTTCGATGTATTGTTTGTATTAATTTAAAAATCATAAAAGCATAGTACATAGAACATTTAAGATTTCTCATGTGTGTATCACTTGATGACTGTTGTCAAAAATGAACATGGAAACAAACATATGCTATACATCTTCTGAATAACAAATGTGTAGACTAATAAAGTTTTAATTATTAATCTTTCAATATTAAAAGAAAATTAATATATAATCAGAAGAGAAAATTATATGTTTGTTTCAAATGTTATGCTTCATCAGAATCATGCTCATAATATTGATTACCAATACACCTTCAATGACATATAAATGAGTAAATGGACTTACCAGGAGACCGCAAAGGCGGCTCTATGTCACTGCTGGATTCCTGTGGGCTCACCACACCAACTCTCTCTATGAATGATATAGATATATATTAGGAAACACATTTGGGATATCACTAAATCACATCTGTATCGAATTTTAAGATTAATCAACTTGAAAATGTGAAGAATAGAGCAGTCATTAAACCAGAACATGCTTGATTGAATCAAGGGGATTCTGTTAAAAATGATGTATTGAACATATGTTTAATTTCAGACTATATTAGACATCAAACTCATCTCATACGATGCTATTGCATATCTAAATATACCCATTGATCAATGTTCTTAAAAGAATACACACAAACCACATTTTGAAGAACAGCTGTTGACAAATCTAAACAAACACATGTGGCACATCGAGCCATTTGTGCAATGTACAGTAATCTTGTTTAGGACACAACACATATTTATCACAATACAAAACCAAATTGATTAGTACAAATATGTAATCATGGTGCTGTTAGAGTATGCTGATATCTATAAAGTAACTCCAACAGTGAATATGTGAATTATATATCAATATTGTTTAATCCAAAGAATGTAAAGATGAATGAATCTATTGTTTATTAAAGGGACACTGACATGATTAATTTAAATAATTGATTTCTCTGTTCAAACTGTTCAAAATGATTTAACATTGACTCCTATTATAATTTGAATGTTGCTACATTTTAATCTTAAAGGCAGATAAGCAATATTGTATTAAATAAATATTGTTTGTTGAAGGTATCCACCAATCATCAATAAAAACCCAGGTTGTTCAACCAAAATTGAGATGCAGATAAACGTACATTCTTGATTTTAAAATACATTTAGCAATAGAATATTTCACATATGATGATAGTATTATATTTAAATGTTTATTAATATTGCATACTCTATCTGAATGACAACATTAATAATTGTAGATCAGTATCCCTTTAATATAAAATTATATTGATTTGACAATGTTGGTGTTAATGAATTCTCTACTCCATATGTTGATGTAATGAATGGGATTGAGCATGCAATTCAAATCTAATATGTTATTTAAGGATATCCGAAGAATTATTTAATTTTCATCTATTAAAGGGACATTACATATAAATATTGAACAATGTGGATTTAGTATGTAATGTTCTGTACATGTTTCTAAGACAAATGTCAATTAAAATGAGACATACCATACTGTGACAAGCCCTGCCTTAAGGATCCAGCAGCAACATCCATATCTGTAATATATTAAATGAGGATTGCATATCATTAATACAAATCATGCCATGTTTAAAATCTTTACATTATTAGCAAATCAATTTAAAACTATTAATCTTTTGGTAGTCCCATGAGTTAATTGTTTCCTCAATTCAATTCATGATAAATATATCCTGTACTCTTATTTTCAATCAGTTGTGTTGTTTACTGTAGCTTTAATTATTTTTTGGTGTTATTTCATTCTCATCAATTGATGGGCATATGTTATAATTTATTTGGATTCTTCTTTTTTTATTATGTATAATATTGAAAATAAGAATACTGTATTCTTCACATATATAATAATTCACATTTCATTTTGACCAACATGTATAAAGCAATGCCACTTACAGCAAAGCCATGTTAACGTGTATGCGCAATTCCATTTTCGCGATCATTGCGCAATGATTCAAAGCGGAATTACGCATCCGTCATTTGACCAACATGTATAAAGCAATGCCACTTACAGCAAAGCCATGTTAACGTGTATGTGCAATTCCATTTTCGCGATCATTGCGCAATGATTCAAAGCGGAATTACGCATCCGTCATTTGACCAACATGTATAAAGCAATGCCACTTACAGCAAAGCCATGTTAACGTGTATGCGCAATTCCATTTTCGCGATCATTGCGCAATGATTCAAAGCGGAATTACGCATCCGTCATTTGACCAACATGTATAAAGCAATGCCACTTACAGCAAAGCCATGTTAACGTGTATGCGCAATTCCATTTTCGCTCTGTAACGCATATTCTGTAGAGCGCAAGACACATCATTCCTATTTCATGTGTCACTAATCTAAAATCAGATATCTAAACATCATATGTAGTGTATGTTGTGAGATCTGTATAGGTTTAGTATCTGACTATATACACATTTATTGATTAAAAAAAAAAAAAAAAGATATTATATGAAGTTGGATAATTACCTGGTTCAGATTCTCCATCTCCTCCCAGGCCACCGGACGGAGAAGCAGCTGCCCTGGCCCCCGCGTCAGGACTTTCAGATCCCGCAGCTGGGAGGGAAGAAGAGGAGGCCGAGGATGGCGAGGATCTGAATCTTTTGGGGACCCGGAGATTGAGGAGCTCGCATAAAGTCACCTCATAAGGGAGTAGGTACAGTTTCCGCGGGGCCTCTCTTTTGCCACCTCTTTTACGGGCTTGTACCCAGTCCCTTATGAGGTTGACTTTTTTGGTTAACCGCAACCTCATATCTCCGAATCTCCTCATGATCTGATCCTGGGTCCTCTGGACGTCACACACCAATCTAACCGCATTGGTGATAGACTCCCAGAGGGCCTTCTTAACAGGCGCATCTGTCAACCTCCTCCTGTTCCCAAACAGCTGGGGAAAAAAAAAGTCCTTGACGGCGTGGACCAGTGCAGCGCTCTCCTCCTTGGTGAACCTGGGAGCTGACATGCCTGCTGGGTTGTCCAATAAATATATTATAATAATAATAATAATATAAACTGCCTGCAGGCATTAGAGAACTGACAAAGATGGCAACGTGTAATGGACTTTTATATGGTGAAGTAAACATGAGATGCACCATGAGACAAGTTATCTGTACATCTGATTGGATAAAAGTTTGAAATATTGTTAGAATGTCTGTGAGACCATCCTGACTCAAGTTGTGTTTGTGTGATGAACTCTGATTGGCCGTTCATAATGTTTCATATCTTAGTAACTTCCTTACACATACCTCATGGTGGTGCTGTAACTTCATTTTTCATGTAGACTTATTTGTAACTCATGGGCCTGTCATGCGGATATGTGTGACGCAGATTTAATAATATTAATGATTAAATTCTATTTAACATCTAATACTGTCACATTATTAATGTTGTAGACATTTCTCGATTTAATAACGGTCTGTTTCTTTAATACAAATACACATTTAATATTGTATGTCTTTATTGTTCATAAAATCCATTTATTGACTTATTGTGAAGTATTGATATTGCTCTATTAAATGTATTTCATAATGCACATTGATTGTGTGCTATTGCGTGACATTAGACTCTAATGTTTAAAGATGCTAATCTGGTGTTTCAAGATGCGTTTCCCACGCAATATTTCTGAATGTTCAAATTCAGGTTATAAGGTCAGTAACTTGGATAATCTGTTTATAAATGTTAAACTACAGGTTTGTTTGTTATTAGTAAATAAACCTCGAGCTTGTATTTGTCTGATGTGCTCATATATGTTATTGTGCAATGGCGTCTTTATTTTTAAATAGACATTACAAACAAACAATTGTATCAAATGATCTGTAGAGATAGAAGATTGTTTAGACTTTAAAATGTAAATCAATTTATCTTAGTATTTAGATATCCTCAACAGAAGAAATTTAAATGCACATGGTTGAGACAATCACATAAGGCATCTATGTGCATCCACCAATCTTCATCTACTGAGCCTATCTCGATATGCTTTTCAAGCAAAGTATGTCAAGATAGGAAGAGAAGTAAATACACTCTTTAAATCTCTTAAAGGGACACTGTCCAAACAAATTTAGCGTTGGTGATTCAGATTGAGCATGAAATGTTAATCAACGTTATAATTTAATCCGATTCTCAAATGTTAACAATTATCTTGTTATCTTTCTTTGCAAATCAATAATGATATTTGAGATTACGGACAATTGTTTCAAAAAACCTGGGTTGTCCTTGATGATTGTTGGATAAATTAATCCACCACAAAAAAACAAGTTCAGTCCAGAGTACTGAAGCTAATAAATTATCTATTTAATGCCTTATTTTTAAAGTAATGATAGCAACATCACAAGGAGCATTCATATTATGAGACAATTTTTAAAGTTGCTTAAAATAGAATACTCTTTCAGAATGTATAAATCATTAATTTTTTAACTGTCTCCCTTTAAGTATATTTTTAGTTCATGTCCCTTTAAATAAACATTTCACAATAATGCTTGAAATATCAGAAACCTAGGCACCTTCCTTTCGATAAATTAGTATAACATATGAGTATATAAAATTTAGATTAACTTCTGGATTGTTTTACACACTGACTGAAATATATATTGTAAAGGAGGTATTTCGGAGTCTTCAGCTTAGAGGGACATTAAGCTATATGTTATGTATGCATTTTGGATAAGATTATAATATTTGAACAACTTAATATGTTTTGGTATTCAATCATTAGATTGTAATTATATATATTTTTGGATTAATTACATATCTACATAGGCTATTTTGATGCTGATTGTTGGTTGCACATAGATACCTTATGTAATTGACTAAGATATGTGCATTGATTTTTTTTTTACAAAGTATATTTAAAGACTGAATGTAATTCTATAGTACTTTCTAAATATGTTTAAATTCTTTTATGAATTATTTAAAAATCAATACACAATATACTTTGTGAATGTCCCTTTAAGGACCAAAATATTTGTAATGTTGATTTAACATTGTCAAAATAAACTAAAGGGGAATGAAAATTATATATAGATATGTGATGTCTAACCCAAGAGGTAAGATTTTAAAAACTACATAATATTATTAACTATAGTTAAATGACTCCACTAGAAAATCAAATCGATTAACCTGCCATCCAATAACTAGCTTGTGAAAAATATAAAGTTAAATGACCAACCATTTATAAATGTAAAAATTAAAATAATTTAGCAAATAATGTTTTGAGATACCTAAGGAAGATACAAGATGTTATAAAATTAATTTTACATTCAACAACACTGTCACTTTAATGTAATTGAACCACTTCCCCTTCTTAAAAGTGAAAAAAATAAATTTTTGTGAAATTGACTACATATCCGAAATTATTTTAACATCTAAGAATTTCAAAAGAAAAGTATCGATGGATCTCACTCCCCAATGAATTTTAAAAAAGATAGTTTAATGTAATATTCTCGGAATCAGTGGATTTTCCACAATTAATGCATTATTTGATCTTATGCATGTGCTTGTCAAATAGACAACTACCAGTCATGGGAGTCAAATTGATTTTTATTGACAGATTATATGGATATTTATTATAATCTGTTCCAAAGAGTGTATTTAATACTAAAATGTTTATTATTACCATTTTAAAATTTAATAGTTTCTGAACCAAAAAGAAAAAAATATTCCTGGAAGTCATCAGATGCCAATCTGAAATGTAAAAATTTTTTTTACAAAAGTTAATACACACGTAGTCAAAGATTCATAAAATACATTTACAATCATCTTGTGTCTATGCTCTAACTTTGTTCAACATTTTTTAAAGATATTTATTAATTATATTTAAAAAAAAAAATTATATTGTGTAATAAAATAAAAAAAAATCTGATTTTCTAATTATACATAAAAATGTATATCACATTTCAATAATATATATGTTGAACATAAATGTCATATTTCATGTCCATTCAAATACCTCTATATCAACTATAATATGTATTCCTTTTTATGATTGTGATCCCTAAATATCTAATGATGAAATATGTATGACTAATGTATGTAAGCTACCAATAATCAACATTCTTCCTGTGATTCTTAACTAGCATGCATTGGTACACCAACCTGGATAATGCATGGTCTTTGAAAGTCAATTCAGGGGTAAACAGTTGATCTTCAATAGGTGTCTTATTCATCATTTCAAAAATAGAGGACTGAAATCCCATCTAAAAATTAGAAATTCATCTAAGTGTCTGATTGTGATCCCTAAATATCTAATTAAGAACTAAATATGACTAATGTATGTAAGCTACTAATATTCAACATTCTTCCTGTGATTCTTAACTAGCATGCATTGGTACACCAACCTGGATAATGCATGGTCTTTGAAAGTCAATTCAGGGGTAAAAAGTTGATCTTCAATAGGTGTCTTATTCATCATTTCAAAAATAGAGGACTGTGAAATACCATCTAAAAATTTGAAAATCATCTAAGTGTCTCCAATAGGATGCCACAACAGCCTTATTCTATTAAATAGTTGGCACTTACCATGTGAACATGTCTTTGTATGCTTTTCAAGGTCAGCAGATTTGAAAGATAATGCCAGACATGATCCCATTGGTATACTTCAATTTCAATCTTGGCTTTTTCCACTGTCAGTCTGGGCAATCTTCACTGTCAGGCTTCTAATTCTTCCCTTTCAGTCTTTAGATTAAGTCAGCTCCCTAATGGCATAAAAGGTTTATTCAAAATTACTACAAGTGTGTGAATCATTTCTCTAGCCCTCTCCCACCCACCATTTCATAAGAAATTTCTGTCACTAGCTTACTGTGTAGCATCTTGTGTTATGTTCTATCAAGTGTGAAGATGAGTCATATTGAGCAGAACAAACCTCTAATGTGTGACATTGAACCATAGTCATGCTAGAGGATCCCTTTCTGAGTATTTTCATTTTAAGTAATGTGTAAACTAAATACTAGTTTAGAAAATGTATGCCATATGATGTATTTGTGTACAATTCATGCCAGCAACAGTCCAGACATTTATACTTACCAGCTGATGTCCTCTTTAAAAACCAGGTGGCAAAGACTCGCTACAGGACCCAATGGCCAGAGCATCACCTATATTAATAAATGAAACACATTTTTAGCATTTGATGAACAATCCTAACATGTTTGCACAATTCTCTACTTGTCATTTCCCTAGAGTTCACATCTATTGATAATACTCCAGTCTAACTTCTATTCTTTACCGTCTAAAGTTGCGGATGATGATGTCTGCTCTGACATTGAGCCCCTCGTCCTGGAATGGCCCCTCTAGAACAGGATCATCCTCCTCATCTCTGAGGAGGTTTCTGTCCGGCCGGACGGCCTGCAGCATCCCAGCCCACTGTGCAATATTATGCAGGACGCTACAGGCCACCTTCTTTGGGTTGTACTGGAGGGCTCCTCCTGACCTGTCCAGGCACCTGAACCTCATCTTCAGGAGCCCGAACATCCGTTCAACCACCGCCCTGGTTCTCTTATGAGCCCTATTGTAGCGCTCCTCAGACACATCAGTCGGGCTACGCAAGGGGGTAATGAGCCAAGGCCGGCTTATGTACCCAGAATCACCTATAAATTATGAACAGAACATAATTCCAACAGAATCCTCAAAATAGTATTTGTAGTACAATAAAAAGTTTTGTACACGATAATCCATTAACAAATGTTTATTTTAACTTTAAAATATCTAGTTCAATATTATTCTCTATCTTCCCATTTCAGCTAAGACATGCTACATATGCGTATTTCTCCTAAATCAAGCCTTGTGTAAAATGCTAACTACATGGTTACATTACATTCTCTATCTGAGCATTTAAGGTAAGACATGCTACATATCTGCATTGAACTAAAAGACATTTGCGGAAAGAGACAATGACATGGTTAAATTGCATTAGCTAATATCTTCCCATTTCAGCTAAGACATGCTACATATGCGTATTTCTCCTAAATCAAGCCTTGTGTAAAATAATAACTACATGGTTACATTACATTCTCTATCTGAGCATTTAAGGTAAGACATGCTACATATCTGCATTGAACTAAAAGACATTTGCGGAAAGAGACAATGACATGGTTAAATTGCATTAGCTAATATCTTCCCATTTCAGCTAAGACATGCTACATATGCGTATTTCTCCTAAATCAAGCCTTGTGTAAAATGCTAACTACATGGTTACATTACATTCTCTATCTGAGCATTTAAGGTAAGACATGCTACATATCTGCATTGAACTAAAAGACATTTGCGGAAAGAGACAATGACATGGTTAAATTGCATTAGCTAATATCTTCCCATTTCAGCTAAGACATGCTACATATGCGTATTTCTCCTAAATCAAGCCTTATGTAAAATAATAACTACATGGTTACATTACATTCTCTATCTGAGCATTTAAGGTAAGACATGCTACATATCTGCATTGAACTAAAAGACATTTGCGGAAAGAGACAATGACATGGTTAAATTGCATTAGCTAATATCTTCCCATTTCAGCTAAGACATGCTACATATGCGTATTTCTCCTAAATCAAGCCTTGTGTAAAATGCTAACTACATGGTTACATTACATTCTCTATCTGAGCATTTAAGGTAAGACATGCTACATATCTGCATTGAACTAAAAGACATTTGCGGAAAGAGACAATGACATGGTTAAATTGCATTAGCTAATATCTTCCCATTTCAGCTAAGACATGCTACATATGCGTATTTCTCCTAAATCAAGCCTTGTGTAAAATAATAACTACATGGTTACATTACATTCTCTATCTGAGCATTTAAGGTAAGACATGCTACATATCTGCATTGAACTAAAAGACATTTGCGGAAAGAGACAATGACATGGTTAAATTGCATTAGCTAATATCTTCCCATTTCAGCTAAGACATGCTACATATGCGTATTTCTCCTAAATCAAGCCTTGTGTAAAATGCTAACTACATGGTTACATTACATTCTCTATCTGAGCATTTAAGGTAAGACATGCTACATATCTGCATTGAACTAAAAGACATTTGCGGAAAGAGACAATGACATGGTTAAATTGCATTAGCTAATATCTTCCCATTTCAGCTAAGACATGCTACATATGCGTATTTCTCCTAAATCAAGCCTTGTGTAAAATAATAACTACATGGTTACATTACATTCTCTATCTGAGCATTTAAGGTAAGACATGCTACATATCTGCATTGAACTAAAAGACATTTGCGGAAAGAGACAATGACATGGTTAAATTGCATTAGCTAATATCTTCACATTTTAGCTAAGACATGCTACATATGCGTATTTCTCCTAAATCAAGCCTTATGTAAAATGATAACTACATGGTTACATTACATTCTCTATCTGAGCATTTAAGGTAAGACATGCTACATATCTGCATTGAACTAAAAGTAGACATTAGCGGGGGGAAAATATATGGTTAAATTGCATCCTATAGCTGAACATTACGCTAACATTTTAAAACTACAGTGGCAATTGTCAAAATAATTAACCATGTTGTGCACAAATACTCACCAACGAGATAACCAGGGGGCATTTGTCTTTCCTCAAACTGTCTCCACAGGGACGACAGAGAGAGGATGCGGGCATCATGACAAGCTCCTCCAAAATTCGCACACACATGCATAATCCTCATCTGTGCGTCACAAACATACTGCACGTTGAGGCTATGAAAATGTTTGCGATTTCTGAAGGGCGAGTCATCAATTGGAGCACGCAGCGCAATGTGGGTACAATCTATGGCTCCCAAGACATTGGGCATTTGAGCAATATCAAAGAATTCCCGCTTCAGGCGCCTCCAATCACCATCATTCTGTGGGAATCCTATGCATTGCTTACTGATACGTACCATGGCGTCCAGAAAGTTATCAAACACCCCAGAGAATGTACCTTGAGCCAGGCCATGCATGTACAGTTCTCCGGATTGAAAACTCCCGGAGGCCAGGACGTATAGACAGCTTAGCATCTTACTCATGGCGGGAACAGCAGTCCTTATTCTTATACGTGGCTCCAAATGAGGTTTAAGAAGATCGTAAAGGCCAATGAGCTGTTCGCGATCGAGCCGATACTTATCAAAAACCTCAAAGTCGCTCATGTTTTCCAAGGTGGGTCTCACCCTGTAGACACGAGGACCTCGAACCAGATGACCCCTTCGTCTCAGTCTGAGCCGCCGAGGCTGCCTGATTCGACCAACAGCTAGTTCGCCAATAGCAGCACCAGCAGCGTCTACCATGTCATCGTCATCCATCTTTCAAAACAGCGTAACAAGGTAAGCACTTGATCTGATGTGGATCACAAGTGATGCATTGGCCATGTTGTTTGGGGGATTTATAGTACAATTAGTCCAATGGTAGGGAGTTTGTAATGATTGCTGATTGTATTCACCTGTTTGTATGTGAGCGGCGCGAATGCTTTCACAGTGGGCGTTTATTTGTTGTTTGCTGAAATGTTATTTTCAAACAATGATTCTCAATGTGAAAGTGTCAAATATCACACATACAGTGCATGTTTGTAATGTTTGTTCATATGCGTAATCAATATTTCTTAAACGCGATCTTATAGTAACAAGCACACGTCCAGGCTAACATGAATGAAAGTGCATAGTTGTGTATAATGTGCATCGAATGTGATTGATCAATGTTGCTGCAATATTGTTTGTAAACGATAAAGTAACAGCTGCCATCTGTAGGATTGTATATATAAGTGATTGCCGAGCTGTCAATATTGTATGCGTCCCTTTAAAATCGCACTAATGCTGAATAACTTCCGGCTGTCATCTGTAGTATTGTATATATAAGTGATTTCCGAGCTGTCAATATTGTACGCGTCCCTTTAAAATCGCAATAATAATTCCGAACTTCCCGTCTGCCATCTGTAGTATTGTATATATAAGTGATTGCCGAGATGTGAATATTGTACGCGTCCCTTTAAAATCGCAATAATAATTCCGAAATTCCCGTCTGCCATCTGTAGTATTGTATATATAAGTGATTGCCGAGATGTCAATATTGTATGCGTCCCTTTCAAATCTCACTAATGCTGAATAACTTCCGGCTGTCATCTGTAGTATTGTATATATAAGTGATTGCCGAGCTGTCAATATTGTATGCGTCCCTTTCAAATCGCACTAATACTGAATAACTTCCGGCTGTCATCTGTAGTATTGGATATATAAGTGATTGCCGAGATGTCAATATTGTATGCGTCCCATTCAAATGGCACTAATACTGAAGAACTTCCGGCTGTCATCTGTAGTATTATATATATAAGTGATTTGCGATCTGACAATATTTATTAATTGTCCCATTGAAATCGCCTTAATAATGCTGTTCCAAACTGTTGTTTACGTATATGTTGTATTGTAGTATTGAGTGTTAAAGTTCCGAAAGGGGCGGTACAGTCGTGAATCTGTGATGTGTATGGTTGAATCTTCTAATGACGTCATGATATTATTAACCTGCCTATGTAGTTCTGAAATCCTCATTGTGTTGTTGTATTGTGCTACATTCTTATTGTGTGCTGAATAAAATCTAAATGTGTGCTTTGTGGTTGCATGATGGGTGATGCGTGTTATGTACATGTACGTATATATTGTGATTGTGTCCCACATATGCTGAATTCTATATAGCGGTCTGGCATTGTTGTTCCTTCCCATAAAGTGACATCTGTAATCTTGGGTACTGATGTTCTTGTTGTACGTAATTCCTAATGGTTTCTGGTGATGGAATCATGATGTTAAAAGTACAGTAAAATCCATATGTTGTGTTTTGTGATTCCTCGAGAGAATGTAATGTGTTTTTCCTCCATCATTTGAATGCACATGTATGAGTGAATGTTAAAAGTAATGTATGTGCATCCATGACTGATCATGTGTTAAGCCTATGTAGATATGCTGTTGCTGCAAGCATATGAGTTGAATAACTGAAATGCAATAATAAAGGTAAATGAGAATTGTTTCCCATTGTGTAGTGTTTGTGAATCCTGAAAAGTTGACATTATTTTTGTGTCCGTTTAAATGTAATATTTTTAAAACAAAAATGTTGTTACTAGTGATGTTGATTTGTAGTTGATGTAATATAAAAGTCTGAAACAATTTAATGGTGTTGTGAATATTCAAACAGTAAAATCCATAAATCCACCATAGGGAAATAGTCATTTCTTGATCTATTTATCATAGCTGTGTCTAACGCATGAAATCATGTCTTTTCTAGTGCTGGTATTTGGAGTTTTTCTGTCTACGCTATTTGCGTGCGTTAGGGAAATGAGGGTTTTGCGTGCACGAGCACGTCTTCCCAATAGAAGTCAATGGAGGCTCTAAAATTTGTTCTTGTTTTTATTCTAAGACTGGTTTTCCTCGTAAAGTGAATGACGTCATGAGCTTTTGTGAAAAAGTAACTAAATCGTGTTCTTTTTGTGATAAATAAATATTTTGTGTATGTCATGTGTGTGTATATTGTTTGTATGCATCAATGAGTGTATGTTTGTGATAATGTTATTAGTTAGATGTAGGTATATGAGGGTCTTTTCCCGTGTGTCAATGTAAGTCAATGGGAAAATGGATTTGTGTTGTTTTTTTTCTAACACCCGAGATCTCGCAACTTTAATCCTTTGTATTTTGATGAAAAATTATTAAATATGAAAAATAAACATAGTGTAGTGTTTGTATGACTGTAAGTGTAGTTTGTGTAATATTTTTTATTTGATTCGTGGATCTTTTTTTTGTCGGTATATGTTTACTACTGGGTCTGAGGTGTCGGTAGAAATGTGAGCGTTAGGTGTTTTTTGAGTGTCGGTAACTGAACTCTAAATACCGAAGTCCGTAAGAAACCCGCGTTAGGAGCCTCTAACGCTGGTTTTCACGGCTAACGCCGAACTCCAAATCTAGGCCATTGTTTGTTAAATAGTAATTTTAGGTGAGCTCATTGTTTATATCAATGTTATACACAGATCCAAACGTTGCTGCCATAGAGTGTATGTAGCATTCTGTGGCAGCAGTGTATGTAACTATGTATAACATTAATATAAACATTGTTGCAAACACTCCTGCTACATGGCTAAAGATAAGTGCACCCTCCTGATCTGACCTAGGATTATTTTTTAACAAAGGATACAAGCAATATTAATAATAAAAGTAAACTGGAAAGTTGTTTAAAAGCCTATGCTCTATCCAATCCATTTAAGTTTCATTTTGACTTTACTGTACCTTTAAGCTCTGACACATCATTGATGTAATGATACTTTTACTAGCAACAGCTGTATTTGAATCTCAGTTGTTTTTTGATTGGCTGCCTACAGCAACCATTAATGAGAATCCTAAGGATTTAGCAATATATATTGTGTTTTCGGGCAGTTACAGTTGTATATGTACTGTATATCAGTATCTACAGCTATAGCATAAATAGGAGATTTACAAAAATACATTTTACTATTTAACAGATAATATTAAGGGGGCCAAAAGTGCATAAAGAAAATGTTCTAATGTGTTAGAGAATTTTAATATTGCAGTAATGCTTGCATATAACCCCTGAAAGAGATTAAACACATAGTTAAAGTCAGTTGCAGAGCAGCAATGCACTACTGGAAGATAACTGCCCACATCTGGTAAACCAATGACAAGAGGTATATCGGCGTAGCCACCAATTAGCAGCCAGCTCATAGAAGCTGATCCTGAGCCTACCTAGATATGTTTTCAACAAAGGATACCAAAAGAATAAGGTAAGGTTGATAATAGAAATAAACTGAAAATGTCTCTTAAAATTGCATGCTCTATCTAGACATTTAAATATTAATTTTGACTTGCATGTGTCTTAGATTTGTTTCTTTGGCCTCTC
This sequence comes from Bombina bombina, assembly GCF_027579735.1. Taxonomy (NCBI): domain Eukaryota; kingdom Metazoa; phylum Chordata; class Amphibia; order Anura; family Bombinatoridae; genus Bombina; species Bombina bombina. The sequence goes on from NC_069503.1 coordinate 442,357,927, forward strand.
TGTAATGGTAGCAGCATTTTCCTAAATATTCTGCATAATGGCACTACCTGAATGTTGCATGATGTGCTTAACCCTTTAAGGACACAGCTTTCAGTTTGCTCAATTGTTTTATGACGGAAAAATTCCGTCATATGTCTTTAAGAGGTTATTAAACATTATGAAGTGTAATCCATATAATGAGTGATGGTTCAAGTACAAACATGAATAACACCAGCCTGAGGAACTGTGTGCTAATCATTGGCTTAATTAAAAGCATTCATAAATCAGACTGATAAAACAATATGTCACTTAGGCCTATTGTGATGTGAATAAGTGGTTTATCAATATGACATGCTTTCTATTTTAGGAGAATAATTAGACAATCCTAATTATACACACTGAGGATGGTCATACTGTCCTCTGGTCATTGTGTGACCCAGGCTATTATGTGATGCTGTATATAGATGCTTTAAAGGAACTCTAAACCCCAAAAAATTCTTTCATGATTCAGATAGAGAATACAAATTTAAACAATATTACAATTTACTTCTATTATTTATTTTGCTTCATTTTTTTAGATATCCTTTGTTGAAGAAAAATCAATCCACATGGGTGAGCCAATCACACAAGGCTTCTATGTGCTGGAACCAATCATCAGCTACTGAACCTATCTAGATATGCTTTTCAGCAAAGAATATAAAGAGAATAAAACAAAGGATATACTAGAAGTAAATTAGAAAGTTGTTTAAAATTGAATGCTCTTTTTAAATCATGAAAGAAAAAATGTGGGTTTCATGTCCCTTTAATTCATTTCTGTTTGGACTGTCATAAATACGTATACATTGTAGAGTTAGAATAGTTCTGTCTTCCAGTTGCTGCAACTTTACACAATACAATATCATATGTTTTCTCCATGACATAACTTTACTGACATTTTAATTGTAAGACATCATCTTTATGTTGATGCCAAAGCTTTGTACTTATTAAATGGTTTTGGACCATGGTATTTATACTGGATCATGCTAAAACTCCAAGTACCATCTCTACTTCAGAGAGTTTGTGTCCCCTGAGATGTATTCTTGTAATAAGGAGCTTAATGTATAGTTATTTTTTCTTTTTCTTTCTAATGTAATATATTGATGTAATAACTGTTTTATATTGATGTTATGTATTTTTCTCCTTTTTTTTCTTCTCTTTTTAATAAAAATGATTGATAAAAAAATTATGCACACTAATTTGAAAGATAAAATGGCCTGGCTTAACAAGGCTGACCATGATACATAGTTGTTCCTAATTTGCAGTTTGTTACCTAATAATTTCTGCTGAAGCAAAACAATGGATATTTTTTAAACACAGTAATAGTGGCAACACTCAAGGTTGGAAGGGCTCTCCCAAATAAGGACAGTGGTGAGTGGAGTTTGGCCACTGAAAAACAATTGCAGCAAACAAGGTGTTCTAATAATGTTTAGACTAGACTGATATGTCAGTGTATTAGAATACTGCAGAAAAAAAATGTTATCACAACGTGTTTATTTCCCTTTAAGATACTTAAACAAGTTAAAAGGATTATATAGCAAAAAAACGTGTTCACTAATTAATTAAATTTACATACTGTCAATCAAAATTGAAGATTACACTCACTAACTAAGGGCTAGATTATGAGTGAAGCTCTATTTAGTGCTCCCGCTCCTGCATTACTGGGATACTAAACCCAGATTTTTTTTTCTTTAATGATTTAGATAGTGCATGCAATTTTAAACAACTATTTAATTTACTTTGATTATCAATTTTTATTAGTTTTCTTGCTATTTTTATTTGAAAAGCAGGAATGTAAAGCTTAGGAGCCGGACGATTTTTGGTTCAGACCTGGGTAGTGCTTGCTGATTGGTGGCTAAATTTATTTATTTATAAAATATTTTACCAGGAAGGATACATTGAGATTTCTCTCGTTTTCAAGTATGTCCTGGGTCCACAAAACATTGCATTGATACAATAGGGTACAATAAAATACAAAAACAATAATAATACACAATAGATGCAAAAATTTAACATAGAACAGGTAGGAAATATATAATCAACCATGACAGGTGCATTCTGTTTTGAGATATGTAGAGAGGGATCTCTTAAAGGATATTAGGCTTGGGGAAGGTTTGAAAGTGTGCGGGAGGTCATTCCATAACTGTGACGCTCGGTAGGAAAAGGAGGATCGAGCTGCTTTCTTTTTGTATTGAGGCAAGCTAAATAATATGCTGGTACTGGATCGGAGGTTATAGGAGGTGGGAATAGCCGGGGAGAGCATTCTGCTCAGGTAGGGTGGGAGCTTCCCAGAAAGGCTCTTAAACACAAGGCAGGAAAGATGGAGGGTGCGTCTGGATTCCAGCGTCAGCCAGTTTAGTTCTTTTAGCATGTCACAATGGTGGGTCCTGTAGTTACATTGTAGCACAAAGTGGCAGAACGAGTTATACAATGTATTAAGTTTATTAAGGTGAGTTTGCGGTGCAGGTGCATATACTACGTCTCCATGACAGACATCAGCATTTGCTGTACAATCTTTTCCTTTAGTGTAGGGCTGAGGCAAGATTTGTTTCTGTACAGGGCACCTAATTTTGGAAAAAGTTTAGATGCAAGTTTTTCTATGTGGAGGCCAAAAGAAAGATTAGGGTCTAAGAACCACTTTTTTACCTCTGTGAACTGGTCTTGGAGCACTGCTTCAAGCTGCGGCAGATCAGATTTGTTTGCATAGATTACCGTGTCGTCTGCATACATGTGTACAGTTGAGGATTTGCAGACATAAGGCAAATCATTTATAAATAATGTGAATAGTTGGGGGCCGAGAATGGAACCTTGGGGAACACTACACGTGACTGGGAGAGGGAGGGAGTCACTGTTAGAAACAGAGACATATTGTGATCGATCCGATACATATGATCTAAACCAGGTTAATGGACGATCAGCAATACCAGAGTTTTTTAGTTTGAGTAGTAGTATGTCGTGGTCCACTGTGTCAAAAGCCTTAGCAAAATCAAGGAAAATAGCTCCAGTTAGGTCTCCTTGTTCCATGCCAGTTTGGATGTCGTTGCAAACTTTTAGGAGGGCAGTTGTAGTGGAGTGATTCGGATGAAAACCTGATTGATCAGGGGTCAGATAGTTAGAAAGTTGGTAATACTCGCATAATTGCGTATGGACGCATTTTTCTAAGATTTTTGACAATACTGGGAGCAATGATATAGGGCGATAGTTAGAAACCAAGGTTAACTCCCCACTTTTATGAATAGGCACTACTCTTGCAGTTTTCCAGAGTTTAGGTATGTATCCAGACACCAAGGATTCGTTAATTAGGGTTGCAACAGGCTTAGCAATTGCCGGCGCACTGAGCTTCAACAGCATTGCTGGGATTTGATCAGGTCCAGACTTGTTTTTCATTTTTAGATTATTAAGGTGTTTTTTAACGACATTGATGGATACAGGTCTAAAATTTAACTTCTCTATATTGGGTCTTTGCTGTTTTAGTGGGGCCTGATCCACATTTGTAGCTACAGGATGTGTGCCATTTATTAGTTTGTCAATCAGGGTGGTGGAGCATCCGACAAAATAATTGTTAAAGGCATTTGCTACTTCTAAGGGGAGTTTCAGGTTTTGGTTATCCACATTGATAGTGGAGGGTTGGGAGTGGATTGGTGGATTTTGTAAGTTATTTATGAGTTTCCAAACCTTTCTAGGGTTAGATATGTTATTGTTCAGATTTTCACAGAAATATTGGGCCTTAGCCAATTTTGTTTGTTTAGTGCATATATTTTGCCATTGTCTATATACACAGTGATCATTCATAGAGCCAGTATGCTTGAACTTTGACCACAATGAATCCCGAAATTGGTACATTTGAATGAGGTCAGCTGTGATCCAGTGTTAATTTTGACGGCAAATTTCAATTTAGTCTTAGTTTTAGTCTTTTGACTAAAATGCCATTTTAGTTTTAGTCGTCTTTTAGTCATCTGAATTGTTTTAGTTTTAGTCGACTGAATCTCCAGTAGATTTTAGTCGACTAAAATCTAAGGGGTTTAGTTAAAGTGTAATGCATTATTTAAGCATTTCTCTATAATTTGCAAACTGATTATATACTCCAGGAGTAAACATAACACCTGTTAATATTTATGGTATTAAGGTTTAAACATGCAATACAGACACAGATTTAGCCGTTGTGATAGGTAACATCTTTATTAAACTTAAAATTAAATAAAACCAAGTTTCATAAACAGACAGAAGTGCAACTTTAAAATATAAAAAAACAAAACTGTAAACTGTATTGGCTGTATTGAACATATTACCCAGTATAAACTTTAACAGTTCTCTGTTAATAATTAAAACAAGAATCAAGTAACTCAACACAGCAAAAAGTTTCTGCAGCTAGCACAGGCACAGCATAACAAACCCATATTTGTGGGTTATGCTTATTTCTATAGGAAGAATCAATTGATTGTTCACAGATTTGAAACATTTTCGGTAACGATATTAGCACTGCTCTAGAACTTCCAAACTCATTATATACTCCTGGAGTAAAGGTTTATTAACCTGTTTATATTTATGATATTAAAGGGACAGTCTAGTCAAAATTAAACTTTCATGATTCAGATAGGGCATGCAATTTTAAACAGCTTTCCAATTAACTTCTATTATCTAATTTGCTCAATTCTTTAGATATCCTTTGTTGAAGAAATAGGAATGCACATGTGTGAGCCAATCACACAAGGCCTCTATGTGCAGCAACCAATCAGCAGCTACTGAGCATATCTAGATATGCTTTTCAGCAAGTGATAAAGAGAATGAAGCAAATTAGATAATAAAAGTAAATTAGAAAGTTGTTTAAAATGACATGCTCTTTCTAAATCATGAAAGAAAAAATTTAAGGTTTGAACAGGCAATAAAAATTGAACAGATTTAACTGTTGTGGTATATAACATGTCTTTATATATCTTAAAATTTAATAAAATGTTTCGTAAATTTTACAAAAGAGCAGTAATTGGATATGGATTGATTATAACACCTTGCATAAAATGTTTGTCAGCAAATTTTGATTTAGTTTTAGTCAGTCTTTTGACTAAAATGTCATTGTGATTTAGTTTTAGTCATAGTCTTTTGACTAAAATGTCATTTTAGTTTTAGTCGTATTTTAGTCATCAGAATTTCTTTAGTTTTATAGTCATTTTATTCTAGTTTTAGTCGACGAAATTAACACTGCTGTGATCCAATTCAAGTGTGCTGCTTTTACTCTCACCTTACGCAGCGGGGCATGTAAATTCCAAACTTGTAGGAGTTCAGACTGAAATAATTCAACTGCAGAGTCTAGATCTGGGATTAGGTTTAATCTGTGCCAGGGGAGGTTCTTGATGTCATTTAGAAATGATTGAATATTAAATTTTTTGAAGGACCTGGTGATTTTAACCTTGGGAGAGGATTAAGTAGCCTTTATTTTGTGCACGCAGTACACTAAGCAGTGGTCACTGAAATTGTTAGGGAGAACACCTGCCTCCTGGATTCGGTCGGGAGAAGTGGAGAGAATCCAGTCGAGCAGGGTATGATTATGGCTTTTGATGTTTATGCGAGTTGGGGAGGAGATTAATTGCGTTAGCTGTAAAGATTTAAATAGTGAGCGACAACTGTTATTTTTTGGATTTAGCCAATCAATGTTAAAATTTCCAAAAAACAAAATTTCACTTTTTGGGTTTTGAGCTATGGATTCACTAAGGAGCTTTGCTATGTCCGAAATGGAATGCACAGGGGAGCTAGGTGGGCGGTAGATTCCTGCAACAATGATTGATTTACTGCAAGGGATCTCAGTTTTGCCAGAAAGGAAATCAAAGGTTGCAGGAGAGCTAGATTTTTGTATGGGGGTGAACATTGTGGAATTGTCAACATAAATTACAATGCCGCCTCCTATCTTTGCTCTGTCAATTCTATGGCATGAATACCCATGTATTGCAATGTATTAAATGTAGCCACCAATAAGCAAGTGCTATCCAGGGTGCTTCAATGGAGCATGAAAACTGCAACAACAAAAAAACAACTAACACCCGTACTCAAGCCATCACCTGACCACGTATAAGTAAACCCGACATACATATTTACATATACATATTTCTATATATATCTGTGTATACCTATATATCTATTCCTATAGATATATAGATATAGATATGTATTTTACATGAACAGTATAAGATATATATTGAAATGTATATTTAATAATAAAAAGTACATATTTTCTAAGTGAAGAACATAGGAATGTAAAATATGCATTTTGCCCATCATGTTTCGCGATTTAGATCTTAATACAGTCGGGTTAGCGCACAATAAAAATTGGAAATGTTCAGGCGCGTTATTCAAATATTACTTATATAAAAAAAAAATTAAATTATATAATTAATAAAAATTATTAAACATACTGTAAAAAATTCTAAATAATCCATGGAATATATTTTTTACAGTATGTGTAATAATTTTAATAATTAAAAAATTATACATATATTTTATATTTAATATTTCAATACGCACCTTAAGATTACTAACTTTTAATGTGAGCTAACCCAGCCATGTTAAAATCTAAATTGTGAAACACTATGCATAAAACACATATTTTACATTCCTATGTTCTTCACATAGGAAATAATGTACTTTTCATAATTAAATATTTATTTCAATATATATCTGATACTGTTCATCTAAAATACATCCCTATACCAATACATCTATAGGAATCGATACATAGGTACAGGTATATACAGATATACTGTATATATATATATATATATAAATATGTACTGTATATGTAAATATGTATGTCAAGTTTAGCGCTCTTGAATATAAGCTGTCGGGTTAGCACGCGAGTGTTAGCTTTTTTGCATTCAAATGTTCTTCATGTAGAAGAAAATGTTCTTTTTATTTAAAATATATATATATATATATAAATATATATATATATATATATATATATATATATATCATGTATACATACATAGACAATTTTCCCCTGTGTGAAGAACCACAGTGGCCAACTGTTCCATTTTTAGAGGGATAATTACGTTCTTTGGCTTCCTATCCCTGTCAATTAAAGGGCCATAATACCCAAATGTTTAAACACTTGAAAATGATGCAGTATAGCTGTAAAAAGCTGACTAGAAAATATCACCTGAACATCTCTATGTAAAAAAGAAAGATATTTTACCTCAAAAGTTTCTCAGTAGCCACATCCCATTGTAAAGGACTTCTAAGCAGCAAATCAGTATGTCTGTCCAGGGACAGAAGGAAGGAGCGAGCATTCGTGCACACTCATCTTATTTCCCTATTCAGTGTAAGGAAGTTTACAATGAAATCTCATGAGATCACAGTAAAAGAGTTCATAACCTCAGCACTGTTGATGCTGATTGGCTGCTGTTCATTTCTTCTTTTTTTTTTTTACCTGCAGCTGAGTATAACTTTTTACACAGAACTTACTCTGGCGAGCTGAGGAAATTGTGAGGTAAAACATCTTCCTTTTTTACATAGAGATGCTCAGGTGATATTTTCCTGTCAGCTTTTTACAGTTATACTGCATGAGTTTCAAGTGATTTAGCATATGAGTATTATGTCCCTTTAAGACTGTCCCATGGTCAGTTCAACCTCTGTTTTTTAAAGGGACAGGAGCGAGCTGCACTTAGTCTTATGGCGCGGTCGGGCCAGGCTGTGACTATACAGCTGGCCCGATGCGCTGAGGAAATATAACAGACCCGCTCAGCAGAAAGCAGAGAGCGGGTCTGTGAAACAGCGCTTTCTTTTAAAAATTAATAGGGGAAATTACGTTTAAATAATATTTGGCTAATATAATGTTATATAATTCTGCACTATGTGCAGAATTATATAACATTATTTTTGAGGTTTACTGTCCCTTTAATAATGTTGTGTGCAGTACAGCACTCCCACCAGAGAGGTCGCTGTGGCTTTTGCTTTTACTTTGTTATTACTCATTGCTTACTGTATGTAAGTTTTTTTCTGAAACTTTATCTGTGATCTTCCCTTATCATGAAGTTTAGCAGAGATAAGTCAGTTGTCAGGTAAGGAGTAGCCATGAGATACCAGGGAGGGTAGAATGTAATGTGTGAGATAGCAAAACATCTCAGTAATGTTATACAATGTGGAACATGTGTAATTTCCCCCATTTATATACTGATGCATTGTTTAGCAGGGGGTTAACACAGGCTCTTTATGTGCTGGGACTGGGACATTTCTATGTCTATTAACCCCTGCCCACAAACACTGCTGGTGCAAAGATCAGAATTGATTATTTACCCATAAAATGCCACCTGCTTGTGAAACTTTTAATAGTGTTTTAGCACATGTAAAACATAATAACACATTATCAGTATATCTACATATATTGTTTTCCATTCCAGCAGCCTCAACACAGTAGTTAGCAGGTTAAACTTACTGTGGTAATATCTGTCTAATTTCAGGCTGTGTACATCTATATTAACAAGTGTTCTTTGTGGTGTCCTGCTATACAGATGCTAAAGGGCCCCTTGCTTGCTAATTTTGGTACTTGCTGTAAAGGTTTTCTTCCTTTTCCAATTATGTGCTTAAGAGTAAGGGAGATGATGAAGAGCCTGATGATTTAACCTGCATTAAAGGACTGTAACAGTGTAAATGATCTAATATGTTATCACAGTTATTATTGTACTGTTGCTTGCATATAAACCATGCAAAAGGATTAAACACATAGATAAAGTCATATTATGTGCAGCAGCACACTGCTGGGAGCTAGCTGAACACATGTGGTGAGCAGTAATAAAAGACAAATGTGCATAGCCACCAATCACCACCAGTAGTGCATTGCTGTTACTGAGATAAGTACATATTCTTTTCAACAAAGGTACTCAAGAGAACAAACAAAATTTCTTAGCAGAAATGAATTTAAATATTACATGCCCTATCTGAATCACTATTAAATGTGACTCTTCTATCACTTTAAGCAAATAGTATGGCTAAATTATACTACTAGTATTTAATGTGCTTGTTTTGGGAATCGATCTGAGTGAGAGCATAAATGGGAGTGGCTGTGCTGCAAAATGTTCCTGGGAAAAAAATTCAAAAGTTGGCAACTATTAAAGAACATTGGAATGTAAAATATTTACAGTATATACATACAAAAACAAATTATTTAATATAATTTTTCTTGTTTTCAGATATTTGACATGTATACACATATATGTGTGTGTATATGTTTATACAAAATTACAAAAACAGGAGCGCTACAGCTGAAGGTGAAACAAGCATTAAAAGTAACTAAGCAGAATTGCTGCAATATAAAAGTAAAAGTTAAAGGTTTATCCCTTAAAATAAAGTGTATTTCTAGCACTATAGCTAAAAGTGAAACCAACAATATTAATATAAATGTGATATTAAAAACAATGAAATATAAAAGTAACAGGTGTATCCCTTTAATTAAAGTGCTAATTAGCCTAAACCAATACGTATACTTATAGTGATAAATAATATGGTAAATGAAGTCCAAACGATAAATAAATATAATATGGCTATGCCAAATTTAATAAACACAATAAAACACAGTACTGAAAATGCCTATCTGTTAAAAATAATAAAAATCGGACATCTCCGTTAAAAATTAGAGCTAGGTTGCCACCACATAAAAACAGAACTGTAGAAATATATAATAGAGGCCTTTAATGTAGAACCAATAGAACTTGACTCAGTCCAAACTTCAAGTCTCAAGGGTGAAAGTTCCAAAAGAAAATGCATAGTATTAGATTGCGAGCAACCGCAGGCTTACCCCCAGGCTGTATGTACTCTGTGGTCTCTGTGAGTAAAGTTACCGCCGTAGCGGAATGACGTCACCTTTATGGGCGCTGTCCTGGATCAGCCGCCTGATTGGTCCTTCAAATAGTAACTTTGACTTCCAACAACAAAGTATCTGCTCTTAAGTGCCTGCCAGCACGCAAGATACCTTTAAAGGATGGTGTGTGGAAGAAAACGGATTGTTTAGCTTTGTCCAATCTCCAATTACAGAGGATCGATGACCTCGCTGTGCAGTGGATTAGTTGGTCCTGTGATAGCCTGTTAGTGGTCTGCAGTTTTCAATGAATCACTCGTGCACAGGGTAATAAATCCCAAAAGTGATTAAAATAAAGGTTATAGCTCCAGCTACAAATAGGTATAGAAATATCAAGAGTTGCCACTACACTACGCGTTTCTCCCTATACAGGGCTTTTTCAAGATTTACCATTAGGCAGAGTAGGCATGTGCCTACAGGCGCCTTCCATAGAGGGGCACCTGTCTCTCTGCTCCATATGCCTTTTCTGCACGGCTCTGCCCTCACTTACCATAGTAGATAATAACTTTGCCCTTAACAAAGATGTCCACCACACTGGCCGGTCTGGTCCGTTTTTCCAGTGAATGCAGACAGAGCAGTCAGAGCGCCCTGAGAGTAAGTATGTGGGGGTTGGTTCTTTTATGTGAAGTGACAGTGAGTGCCTATTTGTGCGCTATTACAGAGCACTCTGAATGCATGCTATTCGTGCGCTATTACAGATCGCTCTGAGTGCACGGTGGGCAAGTATCAGCTGCAGCGGCTGTCAAAATCAAAATGACAGATTGTACAGTCAGAGAGCAGTCTTTCATATAAAATACCATAGGTATGACTATTATTGCTAAAATACCAGGGCTGTTGCACAGGATAAACGCACTTTAAAAAAACAACTGACCCTTGGTTGATTGTACACATTGCAGGCTTAGTCAGCAAATTTTCTAAATGAAGCCCCACTCTAGACAACCTATGCTTTGCTTGTATAAATTATATTTTTTTTTTTAAATTCTGATTGGAATCTCAACATACTGGGCAAACACTGTCTCAAGTGTTTTGTTATAGATGCCTTTTATGTGGCAAAATTAGCAGTTGCCGTAAAAAAAAATCATCAGCCCCCCTGACTGGATACTAAATAAGTTACATAACATCGTAGCAAAGCACATATAAAATCTTCTAGTAGCAAGCAGTATATCCAAGAAATAAATCAAAGTGTGTAACAGCAAGAAATAGCATGTGTTATAAACCCTGCCCCCTATGTAGGCGGTGAAAATACATGAAAAACATTTATGATAACAAATATAGTGTATGTTTATATATTAAAGAACCTATTCAGTCCTCATACCTATTGATATGATGCCTTCTTAGCTCAATACTTTTAAATGAACTAATGGCAACTGTGCAAGCGAAGTATTCAGAAAACAGAACCGGTTCAACACCGGTTGGCATCAACTGTATGCAGTTTCATAGTGAACGGGAATGGAAGAAATGTATCTATTCTGAGTGATGTCAGGCTCCCACCCACTAAATAGGCAGGGTTATGATGTTCCCTTATGTGGATAGATAATGCTTGTGCTGCGATTATGTCGTAATATAGGACGAAAAGTATTTGTATATCAATACAATTTACGTTGTAATTAATATTCCTGGTTAACCTGTAACCTTTGTACAGACCAACACTCTATGATGCAGGAACAGGACCGGTTCAACACCGCTAACCTTCCTATTGTGCAATTACATACTCAAGGAGGAGGGAAGGGCATTGAGGGCCAATCAGAAGTCAGAATAAAAGGAGTGATTTGGAAAATATGAATATATATAATTATATATATATATATATATATATATATATATATATATATATATATAAGAGCAATAGGTCCAGCACTAGTCAGCAGTTCATAATAGTTTGCAAAGTGCACGGCAACCAGAGGGTCCTGCTCACCTCTAATATATAAATCCAAAGGAAAAAGACAAGTGGCGCCAGCACTGTTTCATAAAAGTGGAAAAAACCTTTATTGAGGTGTCATCATGAAAAGACAGCAACGTTTTGGGTAACACAGACCCTTAATCATGCTCATGTATGTACTTACCAATAGAAGTCAAACTGAGGGTAGCATTTAGTCTCATCTTAGGTAGGTTGTATTTACACACTAAACCATTAGTTCTTATTTAATGTGGCGATAAAATTCTTCCAGACATCATACTGTATTTGCTAACAGGTGCAATTAACTCCTTTTACATATCATTTACTACATATACCTCCTCTCTTACTCTCATCTTATATATTTGTATTAGTATTGCTGCAATTGCTTCTCAATCATACAACCTAGGTGGGGTAAATCCTTGCTCTGGCTGGAGTTAACTTCTGACTCAACAATTCCAGTAGTTGTTTACCATGCTGCCTTATATTATTGCAAGGATTATTACCTGATAATACAGAATTTCACACCTGTTGCCTACCATATTCCATATCGGTGTCTCAGGCAGACCTACCTACAAACAACCACTTAATACTTTGAAATCTGCAGTTGAGGTCCAATAATTGAAAACCTCTTTCTTTCAGGTGTACCAAACTGACAGTAGCTGACAGATATATACTATAAAAAGGTCAATGTCAGCAATAGTGATCATAGGCACTTTTAAGATAGGATCATGGGGTATTGCAGGTCAACCATTACTGCGTATGTCCCAAAACTTTCCCTCCCCTCTTAGATTTATAATCCGCTAGTGGTGGATTGGCGGTAAAATGAGATTAGATAAAGGGAATTTAATTGAAGCAATGCCAGTCAATCTGCATATTTAATCTCCTTGGGGATAAAGTGTTTATCACCTCCTGATGTAATAATAACTTTCCTCTATCACCCCCTCTTCTTACGCTGGGGATGTGATCAATGAGGATGAACCTCAGGTCCTTGTCTTCGTGTCCATTACTTTGGTTAACGCACTCCAACGTGACTTTCTCCATGGTTCGTCTGATCTCTCTGTGGTTATAGCCCCACAGGTGATGACGTCACACTCCACACACACCTGTGTCTCCTGGTAGTCACTACGCAAATGTATGCAGAGTGTTTGTCCGTAATACTACAATAAAGGTATGAATTGCTACATGTTACCTTGACCTTGACTTGTGTTGTGCCTAGTTCAGTGGACATTTCATTTGGTCTGGGAACCGTGTACTAGGGAATTTTCCTTGTCGCTATTTAAAGATACCATTGGTCCCTTCCAAATAAGAAACAGGTCCTCAATATAGGGTTTGTAGAAGATGATCTCTAGTACAATCAGTGTACCTACATGTAGTCATACCAAGCAATGTAAGTGAAGGAGATGTGAACATATTCCAAAAGTGCATACCTAGCTTATGGTCTTCAGCAAAACCAAGCGGCTGTTGAAAGAGACCACTGGCAGTTTGGCCCTAGCTGTCTGTTCAATGTTGTTGATGGATTGTGAGGTTTGGGCTGCCGCAAACACCCCCCCCCCCCCCAAAGCAACTGGGTTATTGGCATTGTGACGTGAATTGCTTTCTTTCTCTATCTGATGACTAACTATTGTGATAAGGACATGGAGGAAATCTGCACAGCTGTACAAATCCTCCTTAAAGACTTTGAACATAGGATGATTAACAGATTGGATCGGCTCCTATCAATCGCTAAGCTGCAAAGCACAGATGTCACTATGTCCGACATGGAGGAGGCTGGGGATCTTGTGGCGCAATGGAGTGTCATGGAGCCCTGCATGAGTCAACCTTCCATGGGGGTAGAGGCTATTTGTCCTTTACCGGCTACTTGTGAAAGGGAGAGGTGCCTATATTCAGCAATAGGCCTTACCTGGAGAAATGTGGCTGATCCTCAAGAGCATGTCTCAACTTTTTCTCAACGCCAAGCAGAGACATACATAGGAGACACTAGCTCCTGCAGGGATCAGAGAATTGGTTGTGGATGCCTCTGTGTCAGTGGCTGGCCCTTATGGATACCAAGCTTTAGTGGAGACCCAAATAGATCGGCCTCAGGCTATGGAAGCAATCATAGTGGGGAAAAAAAAGTCTCAAAACAGGCTAGAAGCTTTACACTGGTAGGCATAGGGTACTGTGCAAACTTAGACCCCCTGTGGGAAGTTATGCATGCCTGGAGGACTAACTAAGTTGAGATGTTTATACTTCAGAATTGCTTTGATGTATGTGGAGTGGGGTAATGAATGATCCTACAATAATATTGCTGAGGCTAGTTCTGTTCCTAGACCCAATTTGGACAGCACTAGTTAAAGGGACACTGACCCCAATTTTTTTCTTTTGTGATTCAGACAGAGCATGCAATTTTAAGCAACTTTCTAATTTACTCCTATTATCAATTTTTCTTCATTCTCTTGCTATCTTTATTTGAAATAAAAGCCATCTAAGCTTTTTTGGGTTAAGAACTCTGGACAACACTTTTTGATTGGTGGATGGATTTTTTCCACCAATCAGCAAGGACAACCCAGGTTGTTCACCAAAATGGGCCGGCATCTAAACTTAGATTCTTGCATTTCAAATAAAGATACCAAGAGAATAAAGAAAATGTGATAATAGGAGTAAATTAGAAAGTTGCTTAAAAATGCATGTTCTATCTGAATGACAAAAGAAAAAATTGTGGGTTCAGTGTCCCTTTAAACACAGACAAGTTCTTCAATAACTTTTTCTTCTGTGATATGTTTTGATATGAACTGCGTGTTTACTGGCTTCAAAAGTATTCATGAATCAAAGCTCATTGTCATAGGGTCATATTTATATATTTATACTAATGTGTATAGTGCTACTAAAGTATGTTTGTACCTAATAGTTTCCATACATTCTTTAAATGGGTATTTTGTCTCATGGGGATTGTCTATATTTTACTGCTATACAGTTTACATTTTGACTATTAATAGCTTAAGCCTTTTAAAATTGCAAAGTGTTTGTACAAGAATATTTTGTTTTGCTTTGTAATAGAAAGTTCAAGTTTTTCCTGCTTAGTAATTTACTTTGCCTGTAAACATACCTGCTTATTCTAGCTTAACTCCCTCTTTTAGGATATTATGTCAGTTTTCTAGGGTTAGAATATCTTTGATTATATATAGGTATAGATACAGTATATATATACAGATATAAATAGGAATATCTATTTAAAAATGCATAGAACATATTCTGTTATGTGCAGAACATAGGAATGTGAAATATTTACAGTAAATACACAGTATAACACTTTATTAAATATGAATATTGCACAAATGTTTTTACATGTTTTCATCTACTTAACTGTGCTCCAATGCGCTTCTATATATGTCTATTTATGTGTACATATGTATTTATGTGTTTATATGTGTATATATGTCTGTAAATACATATATACACATACAAATACATAAATACATATGTACATATATATATATATATATAAATACATACATATACATTTTTAGACATGTATATGTATGTATGTATCTCAATGTTAAAGCCCTTTGTCTGCCTTTTTTTTTCTAACACCTGAAAAAATTTGAATTTTATGTCCCTTTAAAAGATATTTTTAAATGTTCATTTTAATAAGCTCTGTACTCTAGCTATTCCACAATAAGAAAAAATTAGGTTATCAACGTATAACCTGAAGTGACCAAGGGGTCGATCCGATAAAAATTGTCGCCCGCAAAAGCCGGCGACGCCAATATTTGCGCTGGTTTGGTATCCTATATACGGCGTAACCTAGAAGTTACGCCCGTATATTTCTGCCGTCGCCCGTAGTTTTTTTGGCTATAGGCAGGTATACCAAACCAGCGCAGTTTGGTATCCAATATGCAGCGTAAGGACTTACGTGGCGAAAATGGAGAAAACTTACTCCATTTTCACCTCGCCACAAAAAGCAGCCGTAAGAAGCCTTACGCTGACTATTGGAGCCCCGTAACTACCTAAACTAGCTAGAACATAAACCTAACACCTAACGCATGCGCAATGTATATCTACCTGTCACCCGCGATCTGCTAAATAAAACCTAACACCTAACGCATGCGCAATGTCTATCTACCTGTCAACCGCGATCCCCCCCCCCCCCCGAAATCCCTAATAAAGTTATTAACCCCTAAACCGCCGCTCCCGGACCCCGCCGCCATCTACATAAACTAACCCCCTACTGTGAGCCCCTAAAACCGCCGCCATCTACCTTATCTATCCCCTAATGTGAACCCCTTACACCGCTGTCATCTACCTTATCTATCCCCTAATCTGACCCCTTACACCGCCGCCACCTATATAAAAATTATTAACCCCTAATCTAATCCCCCTATACCGCCGCCAGCTATATTAATATTATTAACCCCTAATGTAAGCCCCTTACACCGCCGCCATCTCTATTAAAATGATTAACCCCTAATTTAATCTACCTACCCCACCGCCAGCTATGTTATCTATATTAACCCTAAGTATATTATAGTTAATATAGGTATTACATTATATATATTAACTATATTAACCCTAATTATATTAGGGTTAATATAGTTAATATAGTTACTATAGTATTTATATTAACTATATTAACTCTATCTAACCCTAACACCCCTAACTAAATTTATATTAAATTAATTCATTTATAAACTAAAATATTCCTATTTAAATCTAAATACTTACCAATAAAATAAACCCTAAGATAGCTACAATATAATTAATAATTACATTGTAGCTATGTTAGGGTTAATATTTATTTTACAGGTAAATTGTTAATTATTTTAACTAGGTATAATAGCTATTAAATAGTTATTAACTATTTAATAGCTACCTAGTTAAAATAATTACCCAATTACCTGTAAAATAAATCCTAACCTAAGTTACAAATACACCTACACTATCAATAAATTAAATAAACTACAAACATCTATCTAAAAATACAATTAAATTAACTAAACTAAATTACAAAAAAAAACAAACACTAAATTACAAAAAATAAAAAAAAAATACAAGATTTTTAAGCTAATTACACCTATTCTAATCCCCCTAATAAAATAATAAAGCCCCCCAAAATAAAAAAATTCCCTGCCCTATTCTAAATTAAAAAAAATTCAAAGCTCTTTACCTTACCAGCCCTTAAAAGGGCCTTTTGTGGGGCAAGCCTAACACTACCCCCCTGAAGATCTCTCTACCTTGTCTTCACCACACCGGGCCGAACTCCTCATCCGATCCGGGCGATGTCTTGCTCCAAGCGGCAAAGAAGAATTCTTCCTCCGGCGATGTCTTCCTCCAAGCGGCAAAGAAGAATTCTTCCTCCGGCGATGTCTTCCTCCAAGCGGCAAAGAAGAATTCTTCCTCCGGCAGCAAAGTCTTCATCCTTCCGGCGGCATCTTCAATCTTCTTTCTTCGCTCCGCCGCCGCGGAGCATCCATCCCGGCCGACGACTGAACGACGAATGAGGTACCTTTAAATGACGTCATCCAAGATGGCGTCCGCCTGAATTCCGATTGGCTGATAGGATTCTATCAGCCAATCGGAATTAAGTTAGAAAAATCTGATTGGCTGATTGAATCAGCCAATCAGATTCAAGTTCAATCCGATTGGCTGATCCAATCAGCCAATCAGATTGAGCTCGCATTCTATTGGTTGTTCCGATCAGCCAATAGAATGCGAGCTCAATCTGATTGGCTGATTGGATCAGCCAATCGGATTGAACTTGAATCTGATTGGCTGATTCAATCAGCCAATTAGATTTTTCTAACTTAATTCCGATTGGCTGATAGAATCCTATCAGCCAATCGGAATTCGGCGGACGCCATCTTGGATGACGTCATTTAAAGGTACCTCATTCGTCGTTCAGTCGTCGGCCGGGATGGATGCTCCGCGGTGGCGGAGCGAAGAAAGAAGATTGAAGATGCCGCCGGAAGGATGAAGACTTTGCTGCCGCTTGGAGGAAGACGTCGCCGGAGGAAGAATTCTTCTTTGCCGCTTGGAGGAAGACATCGCCGGAGGAAGAATTCTTCTTTGCCGCTTGGAGGAAGACATCGCCGGAGGAAGAATTCTTCTTTGCCGCTTGGAGCAAGACATCGCCCGGATCGGATGAGGAGTTCGGCCCGGTGTGGTGAAGACAAGGTAGGGAGATCTTCAGGGGGGTAGTGTTAGGCTTTTTTAAGGGGGGTTTGGGTGGTTTTAGAATAGGGGTATGTGGGTGGTGGGTTGTAATGGGGGGGGTATTGTATATGTTTTTAAATGCAAAAGAGCTGAATTCTTTGGGGCATGCCCCACAAAAGGCCCTTTTAAGGGCTGGTAAGGTAAAGAGCTTTGAAATTTTGTTAATTTAGAATAGGGCAGGGAATTTTTTTTATTTTGGGGGGCTTTATTATTTTATTAGGGGGCTTAGAATAGGTGTAATTAGCTTAAAAATCTTCTAATCTTTTTTTTATTTTTTGTAATTTAGTGTTTGTTTGTTTTTGTAATTTAGTTTAGTTAATTTAATTGTATTTTTAGTTAGATGTTTGTAGTTTATTTAATTTATTGATAGTGTAGGTGTATTTGTAACTTAGGTTAGGATTTATTTTACAGGTAATTGGGTAATTATTTTAACTAGGTAGATATTAAATAGTTAATAACTATTTAATAGCTATTATACCTAGTTAAAATAATTAACAATTTACCTGTAAAATAAATATTAACCATAACATAGCTACAATGTAATTATTAATTATATTGTAGCTATCTTAGGGTTTATTTTATAGGTAAGTATTTAGATTTAAATAGAAATATTTTAGTTTATAAATGAATTAGATTAATTTAATAAGAATTTAGTTAGGGGTGTTAGGGTTAGATAGAGTTAATATAGTTAATATAAATACTATAGTAACTATATTAACTATATTAACCCTAATATAATTAGGGTTAATATAGTTAATATATATAATGTAATACCTATATTAACTATAATATACTTAGGGTTAATATAGATAACATAGCTGGCGGTGGGGTAGGTAGATTAAATTAGGGGTTAATCATTTTAATAGAGATGGCGGCGGTGTAAGGGGCTTACATTAGGGGTTAATAATATTAATATAGCTGGCGGCGGTATAGGGGGATTAGATTAGGGGTTAATAATTTTAATAGAGATGGCGGCGGTGTTAGGGGCTCACTTTAGGGGGTTATAGATTTAATATAGCTTGCGGCGGGGTACGGGAGCGGCGGTTTAGGGGTTAATAACTTTATTAGGTTGCGGCGGGGTACGGGAGCGGCGGTTTAGGGGTTAATAACTTTTTTTATTGTTAGGCTAGTGAGGGGGGATAGCGGATAGAGGGTTAGACGTGTCGGGCTATGTTTAGGAGGCGTGTTAGACAGTGCGGGTGATTTAGACTTTAGTCAGGTTTTATAGGCATCGGCAGTTTCTAATGTGGCGCAAGTCACTGGCGACTCCAAAAATCTGTACTTACGCAGATTTCTGGACATCGCTGGTTTGTGAGACTTGCGCCACTTTAGCAAGTGACGGCGCCGCATATTGGATGGCTCGAGTTGCGAGCTGAAACTGCGGGCGACGCGGGTTCCCTCGCTTGTGCCGCAAACTGCGATCTATATCGGATCGCGCCCCAAGCTTTTAGTTTTGAGGTGTTAACACAGAATACCATACTAATTTATATACTCTAACCAAATGTTCTTAGCTTATAAGTTGCAGTCACATATAGAGCTATAAAATGTATCAGTTCAAAGTTCCTATTTTGTAATGGTCATTAGTGTTTTTAGTTTTAATTATGTTGTACTAGTGTTTTGTGACTTAAAGGGACACTAAACCCAATTTTTTTCTTTCATGATTCAGATAGAGCATGCAATTTTAAGCAACTTTCTAAATTACTTCTATTATCAATTTTTCTTCATTCTCTTGCTATCTTAATTTGAAAAAGAAGGCATCTAAGCTAAGGAGCCAGACAATTTTTGGTTCAGAACAATGGACAGCACTTTTTTATTGGTTCTGTCCAATCAGCAAGGACAACCCAGGTAGTTCACCAAAAATGGGCCGGCATCTAAACTTATATTCTTGCTTTTCAAATAAAGATAGCAAGAAAATGAAGAGAATTTGATAATAGGAGTAAACTAGAAAGTTGCTTAAAATTGCATGTTCTATCTGAATCATGAAAGAAAAAATTGGGTTCAGTGTCCCTTTAACATAGTCATCGTAGACAAAGCTATTTGGCTACTTATTCACTTGTACTATTGCTGCTTTCTGGCCTTTTTTATAAGTGAATTCCTTCTTGTAACCTCAATAAATAAAAATGATAAGAAATAAAAAAATAAACATTTACACTGTCACCTATTTCCTTCAGTATGCATGAAAGTCTCCCTGTGGTTTAGATGCATACAAAAACTATTTATACATAAACAACATCCTGGCTTACCTATAATGGAATTCAACCAGTTCTTCTGAATGTATTGCACTCACTAAAACAAATTATTATACTGAAGGATCTGTTAACTAGTGGCTGACTGTCAGGCCCCATGGCCCCAAGGCTGCACTATAAGTTCTTAAGAGTAGCACAACGCAGGGTGCTCTGTTTATCTCCAGTGTCAAGAGAATAAAGAGAATGGGCAAAGGTTAGCGCTAATTATGAGTTTAATGTCAGAAGTGATATCTCGGTGCCAGGATTGGTGTTAAAAGGTCACTAATGACACATGTAGAGTGCTCAGCTATTCCTATGGAAGTCCTGGTGTTCCTGTTCCTGGTTTAAAAGAAACAAGGATAGTCCAGCACACTTGCATCCTGTTGTATCCTGTTCCTGGCCTACCCCTTTGGATTTGAACTTGGCATGACTCCTGGCTTATGTCTCCTATCCCCTTTCTGTACGTCAAATTGTGGACTGAAAACCTGGCTAAAGACCTCTTGAACTGTTTTCTGGTTAATCATGATGCTATGTTTTTAGAGACTGCCACAGCTCTGCCCAGGATATGCCAATTCTGCCCACAACATGCACTGCCCAGCATCTATAACACCCACTTCCCTGCCCTTCCCATTATGGCCCGCCATTTAATGCCTCCAGCAAATGTTGGGAACTATGTGATTGGGTAGGTGTAGGGCACTGGTAATGTAGCAGGGGTACTCAAAGCAATAAAGATGCCAGTCCTTGCATAAATGCATTCCAGCTTTATCAATGAGAACACATATACTTAGGTTCTGCAATGACAACACCCTCTAGCTACGTGCACTGCTTTACTAAAGCTGATTTTGCTATTGAAAATGGGAAATACTTTTAAAGGTGTTTTATTGTTTAATTAGCAACCAGGAAATGTTTCTTAATAAATGTTAAGTGCACATCTGTAAATGAGTAATCCAAAGATCCAACAATTTTACACACTAGCTGCTTTTTATAAAAAAAATGTGTCAGAGAAGACAAAACTGCAATTATTAAAGAGAGTGATAGCTTTATATATTTAAACTGAGCAAATACAAAAACTTTCATATTGAATAAAGAGATAGAAAAGTCAAACAATCCTGCAAATACGTTTTTATTGTTGGATAAAATTAACTGGTAATGGAGATTCTACTTTGGTTCACAGGATTGCAAAAGCCCCCTGATCTTTAAGGCTGCACCCCCATATGTTAAACTGCTTATTAAATTCAGGGGTAGGGTAAAAATCTCCTTCCCTCCTCACTAATCTTTTCCACCATATTGTACCTATGCAAAATATTTACACAATTCACAATTACTTGAAAAAACACGGGATGAAATTTTTTTTTCAAACAGTTTGGAATGACTTTGAAGCCAGTAAAAAAAATGGACTAGAATTAATTATTTTAAAATGATGCTTTTTTTGTCTTTGTAAAATAAAAAACATAAAAAAAACTACATTACACACACACATAAAGTAATCAAAGTAATGTTAAAAGTTTTTACAACTTTTAATAAGATTGTTATTTATTTTATTTTATTGATTTTTCTTTATTAATTGTATTTAGATAAAATGAACAAGATTTAAATGCTACGCAATATACAATGAAGATATTAATATTCGGGTGTAAAATTAAAGTATAAGAACTGTTAAATTACTAATAAAACATCTGCAAGCTTAGTTTAAGACTCACATCTTGTGATTAAAATTGGAAAATTATATATAGGAGGCATTTTATCTGATGCCACCTAGTGGTTATCAAATATATATCACAAGGCAAGCACCATAAAAATCCAAAAGAAATGTACAAAACACATAATACCTGGTGTAGCAACAAGAGAGATAACCCTGTAGGTTTATACAAGCTGTTCTGAATGTGCCATTCTATTTTAAAAATGTACCTTTCACCTCAGTTTATTAACATTCATCTGCTTATTTGCTATGGATCTGTGTTAGGTGTCTGGAATAGAGCTGTACTTTTCTATGCACTTGTCACAAAGGCCTTTATTCCCCGCGCTTTTGTCCTCCTATCCCTTCACTATCCTTATTGTACCTTGTCAGGTGGTCTCTGTTTCCACATGCAGCTGTGACAGTCTATAAATGTTTTCAAAGTAGGAAATCCTTCTCTCCCTCCACCTACCCATTATTGCACAATGCTAATATCTTCAAAGTTGAAAATACACCTCACGTACGGACATATGCCAGCCTTATAGGCAGCTTCTCTGACAGTCATGCCATTGCGACCTTGTACTGGGTGCCCATTATTCTATACCATTTGTTAGGTAGATGTTTTTGTAGACTTGATAACTTTTATTACATAAAAGCAATTATTATTGCTATGTATATACATATCGTAAACGTATTTTGCTGATGCACATATATGGTGGATGCATCAGGCGTTGTTGTTTTTTTTAACTATCACGTTACCATGGTAAACATGTTAAACATCTGTTGTATGCCCACTGGAGGTTAGAGTGGAAAGCTGGGTATATGTTTATCTAAACACCTTTTTTTACATTATACATAAATATACAGTGCAGATATTGACTTTCTTTATAAGCACCCAAGGAATTTAGAGGCTCTGCAATTCCTGGGTTTTCATTCTATGATATGTTGCTCAAAACATTGAGATTATATCTATATTATGTTTGTTAAAGCACATTTTTGGCTGTTAAAATTCACAGCACTAATGAATTTGCTGCAAATTCTTGTAACAAAGCGTATATCTAAACAGAGTGCAGGATATAGCACTCTATAACAATATAAGCTTCCAAACTTAAAGGGACATGAAAGTAAAAAAAAACAAAAAAACATTTCTTAGAGCAATTTATTATTACACAAATTATCCTTGGTTATTATGGGCTAGATTGCAAGTGGAATGGTATTTAGTGCTTCTAACACCCTACTCTCACGCAAACCCAATCTCATATTCTCAAGTGCGCTAACTCTACATGAAAATATTAATATTTCATTTCACATTCCAATTTTCTTTACATTGCAGAATATGTTCTATTTATCCATAAATACATATTTCTTCATATATCTGATGTTTATTTTGGTAAAATATATAAATCTATACATATATATATATATATATATATATATATATATATATAAATAAATATATATACCTATAGATATATATAGGAATATCTACCCCCTTCGCTGCGTTTAGGTTCTGTGCCGTGTATGATGGAATCAGAACGAGGGTCCCATTGGAGCGAATGGAAGCGCACTCTTGTGAGCGCAATGCTTCCGTGCAATGAAAATGCGAGGTTCTGCTGCTGGTGGGAAGAGCTGAAGTTTGGTTAGAGGGATAGTGAGATCCTCTAGTAATGATATCACTTCCTACAATACACTTAATGTAAGCCTGTCAGTGGTCCTGCTGTGTGATCACCCAGCACTGTGTGGAACACATGATGCTTACATATCTGTGTGCCTTGCTCTGGGGTTATTTAGCTCCCCTCAGCAGGAATAGGACTATTGCACCTTAAGTGGGTGAGATTCTGTGACAAAGGAGGAGTCTGGAGTTGCTGTCAGACACAGAGTTCTCAGTCTGCCCTGGAAAGGAAGGAGGGGGCAGGAAGGAGGGGGGGAAAGAACTGAAGCTAAGTTGGTTATGCACCATGTGAGTTAAACACAAAGTATGGACACCATGGATCTTGACATTAAACAACATGCATTCATATGTGTCTAGTTTAGTTATTTTAAAGTTGTTTAAAAAAAGTTCAGTGTTTCACCCAAGAAAAGATTTGCTCATCAAGCAGGGAAGAGGCATGCCCTTCTTGCTTTCTCTCTGGTTTGAATTCCTTTTAGTTCTTCCAGAGGTAACTGGTATAAGGTTTGCAAGGGAAATACATGTGTACACACAAAGGAAAAAAGTCCTTGCAATTAAAGGTGTTTGTGAAACATCTTATAGTAGGATAAGCCCTATTACTTTATTTTATACACCAATAGTATGTGCAGTCTGTTTATCTATGTTGGTGTCTTTATGGTCATCAGGCCAGATTCTCTGCAGAATGCTAATCTGTCTAAAATAATGTATTTGCGGCAGATTCAACCTTACCAGTTTCATCCCAAAGTCAAAGGTGGCCTGTTATGGTTTCAATGTTACTGTGCCCTCATGCATCCTGCTTCCTCTGCCAGTATTACTTGCATCACATTTACTTGGTATACATATTAATGGTAAAAGAAAATGACACTCAGACGCCTTGTGACCATAATTTTACTTGAAATCACATTATCATTGTTTCTTACTGCAGTTTGAGTTCACATACAAACCTTATCAAGATCATGATATCAAATGTTTACACTACAAGCCTTACACATCTTGAGAGCCAGGGAGTAGCATCTCCTAAAATTTTACTAACGCTCCTAGCTTTTTGGATTATTTAACATCATCTATATACAAATGCCCCTTCATGTGTTCTAAAAAGTGAATGTCTGGCTTCTCAGTAGTCAGTTGAATTCTAAATTACAAATAGCAATTTCATGCCTGCCACGTAAAAATGTAACCATGGGAGTTCATCCTCAGGCCCAAAGACAACCATTCAGCTCTTCATTGGTTTTAATTTGCTTTCATTAACCAGAGTGTATAGATTATATACATATAAATACTTTGTGTGTGTGTTTATGTAAATGTGTGTCTTTGTATGAAAGTATGAAACAATATTAATTATGAGTGGGGTGGAAGTCTTTGTGAGTTCCCACACTTTTTTTTGTAAGACTTGACCCCTGCTTTGAGCCCTTATAACTTTTTTGTGCATTTTTTAAAATAATTTTTATCAGACAGTATAAGGAGTACTGTCTCTTTAAAACTTCTAAACAGTGGAAAGATATAGGAGGGGTTATAAGGAACTTCCCTTTATAACCCCACCTCACTAAATCATCACTGCTTAGTTATTCTTATAGCATGTATCTTGCTTGCTACAAGAATCTGAGCTGTTGCTGCGTCTCCCTCCCCCAGTACTACATGAGAGGAAACTTATTACAACTCTACTGCTTCCATCCAGCAAATTCAAGACACATTCCTTTCC
Source organism: Bombina bombina (assembly GCF_027579735.1). Taxonomy (NCBI): domain Eukaryota; kingdom Metazoa; phylum Chordata; class Amphibia; order Anura; family Bombinatoridae; genus Bombina; species Bombina bombina. The sequence continues at coordinate 442,383,137 of NC_069503.1, forward strand.
TCAACATTTGCACCTGTTGAACAATAGATGCTGTTAGCGTGTACACGGGAGACTCTTTCATTCATCTGAATCTGGGATTCAACACATGTGAAAAATCTGATCAGCGTCTCCACCTCTGAGCCACAACCTCTCAGAGTGTCTTGAGTGAATACCCCAAAACCATTCACTCTGTTCTATTGCTTCTCAAAACCATTCACTCTACCCTATTGCTTCTCATAGGAATTCAACATCACTACTGCGGACACTGCTACGAGCACCTATTAGAAAACAAATTCAGTATACAAAGGTTTTCATCTTTACACTTAACCTCCTGCTTGTCTAACTAAGTGACTATATTGTAGTTACTGAACTATTACTTTGTAACTACTACTTATATTCAGTGCTTTCAGAGATGTTATGCTATACAGTAGCTATCAATGTTGCACCTCAACTAATTATTTAGATCTTAAAGGGGTACATTCTAAATTTCTGTAGTTGTGATCAAATTCTAAATAAATTCAATTCTGACAGAATAACTAAGCCATGACCGTTAATCCAGAAAATATGGCTTCCCATCTCATCACAATGTAACAAAAGGTTGAATATTTAAGTCAGGAAATTAGTTTAAAACTCCAAGCATAGAATATTACATTCAAATGTCATTATGTATTGTATTTCTGCAAAATCTGCTGCTATTGATGTTACGGGACCACCGTCTGCCCTCCTGAATTTTTTTTAGAAGATAGATCAACATACCGCAAATTCAAAAATGCATGCCAACTACTTTTTACATTGAAACTAAAAAAGTACTCAACTGAAACAACTTAAGTATACACCACAATCACCTACCTACAAGGTGAACCCAGAGCATGAGCGAATATGTTAATAGAAAAATAGGATCTGAATACCCTCGACTTATTTTTGTCAGCCATGTCACTCTTATATGCAGATTCATACAAACAATCCACTGCGGAATCTGCCATAAGGGCTTTACGACAAGGAAAAATACCTGTTGATGACAACATCGCTGAGTTTAAGAGATGGAGCTCAGATATAGAGTGGAATGAGGTTAGCCTCCTAAATCAAAGATGAACTATCCCGTACTTATTTGCCAACTAGTCTATTAGGTCTAATCAAATAATCTATCTCCACTGATCGAAGATTGCGTGAACGCAGGACAAAAAGACTTCATTTGGAAACACCTATAAGGCACTCTATACTCACTAACAATAAAATATTGACCACTCCACTAGAGGCTATGGAAAGGGTTAGCTAGAGGCCCACTTTCTATGGAAGAAAAACAAAGACGCAAAGAACTCAACCTATGTATGTACTGCGCCTTTAAGTAACATAACCTATCCTCTGTACCAGTCTGCAAAGACAAAAACAGGGTAAGACACCACCAACTATAAAATTATTATCTGTCACTAAGGAGAGATCAAATTGTAAAGCTGTTTCTGTATCTTTGTAGTCGGACGGAAAAACGATCAATACAGAAGCTATCATTGATTTTGGCGCCTGTGGACTTTTCATTGATTCCACACTAATACCATTAAATAAAATACCTTTTATTCAAAAAGAAACTCCTCTGCATATTCATGTTATTGATGGTTCCTTTGTTACATCTGATCTAAATTACTCAACATACCATACCCTTACAGCTAATTTTAACAGATGGTCATACAAGAACACCTTACTTTTGATATCATCAATTCATCTTTATATCCTATCATTTTAGGTTTACCATGGCTTCAACAACATAATCCCAACATCCAAAAGGACACATTTACCATCTCATTTTCCTCCAAATACTGCAAAGAGACATGTTACCCATACATATCAATACTTCAGACTCACATAACAAATATACCAGCTCCTGACAAATATTTCCAAGATGTATTTGATCCAAAGGAAGCAGAAACATTACCAACCCACAGATCATATCATTGCCCTATTGATCGATCTCATAAATGGTTCACCCATTCCATATGGTCATGGTTTCCTGTAATCACAACCTGATTACGTCAATATCTAAATGATAACCTCCGTAAAGGTTTTATCCGACCCCCAGGCCCCTACCTCTGGAAACTAGATGACACCCTCTTGACTAACATACAAACCGTACAAAAGCTCACAGACACGATCGCTGAATATTTTCAAATTAATAACCCCTCTACAGACAACAACTTTGCTATATGGGAAGCACACAAATGTCTTTTACGAGGCAAATTTATTAAAGGGATAGGAAAGTCAAAATTAAACTTGCATGATTCAGATAGAGCATGTCATTTTAAGACACTTTTAAATTCACTTCTATTTTCAAATGTGCTTCGTTCTCTTAGTATCCCTTGTTAAAAAATGAATACACACAAATCATAAACTAGTGGGAGCTGCTGCTAATTGGTGCCTGCACACATTTGTCTCTTGTGATTGGATAACTAGATGTTTTCAGCTAGCTGCCAGTAGTGCAATGCTGTCCTTCAGTAATGGGTAACAAGAGAATAAAGCAAATTTGATAATAGAAGAAAATTGGAAAATTGTATGATCTATCTAAATCCTAAAAGAAAATGTTGGGGTTTACTATCCCTTTATATTGCAAGCTCAATTAAGAAGATCCCAATGGGCAACGTATAGCAACTTAACTACCAAATTCTCGGAACTAGACTACTTACATAAAAAAAACTGTTTTAATTTAAAAATCATGAAAATTAAATTTAAAGAATCACTGCCTGTATGTAAAAAGTTAAACACCATGAACTTTATAAATATATTTCCTATTCCATTGCACTAAAGATGAATCATGGGAACATTTAGAAGGGTCTGGCCTTTAGTAACTCAGTGAATAAGCCAAAACCCAAGTATAGAATAGTATTGTAAAGCACTGAACTGTGGTGTTTATCTTCTGAAACACCACTCTTCCAATTACTTTAATGATTTAACTTCTCAAGAATTCAAATTCAAAATACTTACTTGCAAAGCCATAAATAAAAATGGAAACACCTTATAAATTTTAACGTGCCTCCAAATACTCACCAAACTCCATATTCACTTTACCCATTACCTATTTATCACAGCTACCATTGCTACCACATCCTACAAACACCTATGCAACATTTTTCCTGTTGTACACAGAGCTCCAAACTGTCCCGCACCTTTTAGGATTGCCACAGTTTGCCAGCTCTGCCGTGCCAACCCTCCCACAGCTCACGCTTGGTTAAAAGTGTCTCAGATTCCAACGTAAAAACAAGGACCAAATAGACTCACTGTGGACTGCCCTAACCACGCAGATATCACGTCCGTGTCCTGACTACAGAATACTTGAAAATTTGCGTCCTTCTTAATGATTTTGTCCATAATCATCCAATACTCCCGCATATAAACACCCTCAATTTTGTCTATGGTATATTTTGTAGATTTCTCCTTATCTATAGGATCCTGCTCTTCTTTTCAGTCAGTACATATATAAACCATACCTTTCACCAAATGTTTCTACTATCTAAAATAACTTGTAAGCAGCAATTCCTAAAAAACACATAGCTAAAGTTGTAACAATGTTTAAAAAACAATACCATACCAGCCCTGCACATTATCATCCTAAGAAAATAATTCTACCAACACTGTAAACACTGATGCTGTACTACATTTCCCCTGTCATCTGTACTTCAGCACAACATACCCGCGCTGCTATAAATAGTTGCCTTCATTTCTCAAATTGCATTCTGATGCTCAGCAATAATAAGAAACCAAAACACTGAGCTAGTAAGCATAAATAATGTGCTCTATATACATTAAAGGGCGCTAAACTCAAAATGTAATTGCTCATAAAGGCCTAGAAGTGGAGCACAAAAATATTATCTCTAAAACCACTCAAGTTAAATCAATAGCACTTTTATTTTTTGTTTCATATTACAAGTGAAAAGTAATATGTCAGTGCTCAAGCAAAAGCCTAGGACGCACTAAGTCTGGATGTCTGATTCTGTGGGTGCACTAAATCCCTCACATAATAGACTAATATGGGGGCATACTGAAAAACTTATGTCAGCTATCGCTTGAGCTGAAGGTGAGCTAAGCCGAAGGTCAAATAAAGGAGTTCTTAACTAACATGTAAACTATGGTTCTATAAGGCAGTATCAGTTTAGAACACAGCACACATACATAAATACACATATGTACACACACCTACATGCACATATATTTAAGCACATACAAATACACACACATACATAAACACCATTGAGCCCTTCCCAGTGAAACACCATGTCATATACCGTGTTCCTTTAAATCATAGTTAAAGCATTTATTTCAATAATAAAACTATATTTGATATGAATAAATAAAATAATAAAATACTTTATTTTAATATACATGTGTTTTGTTTTGTTATGTATATATTCTAGCCCTAATAGTTTGCTTCAGGTCTCCAAGAGCTCTATATTTCCCAGCTATATTATTAATTTACCACTAGTAATATGAGCGATGATATCGCACCCTGCGCCATTCATTGAATAAATAAGGTGCGTTAAAAAATTGCTGGCCATGTTAAGATTCTCTAGTAAATCTGTTTTGCCATTAACAGTGTGCACAGTGTTGCGATAGAGCTCCACTGATAATCTAGGCCAAAATGTTTAAGTATAGTGAACATTTTGCAATGCACTTTTGTTATTTATTATGTCTTCTTTCCTGTAATTTAACCATAGATAGGTTTTTAACACGGAAACGCTATAATGGCCAAGATTACTAGTGGAACAAAAATTAATGCTTCCGCTGGAGCAATAATTGCGCTAGAAGTAAGTTTTTTGCACATATTGGGTTGCGTTTGTATTATAAGTTGAAAGTAAACTGTTTCTCGCGCTAACCCGACAAGCACAAAAAAGATTTAGAATATCGAGTGCGTGTTCACATATTCCCCAATAGAAGTCAATAGAGAAAAAAGAGGAAATAAAACTTAACAACCCACTCTCGCGCAAACCGAATTGCATATTCTCATTTGCGCTAACCCAACATATAAAATCATGAATATTTCACATTCCAATGTTCTTCACATAGCAGAATATGTTCTATTTATTCATAAATACATATTTCTACATATATCTGATGGTATTTTGGTACTTTATATATCTATACCTTTACAGTATATATAGATGATTATATAAAAGTATATAGAGATATATAGGAATATTTAGAAATACATAGAACATACTTTGCTGTGTGCAGAACATTGGAATGTAAAATATTTAAGTACAGTATAACATTTTATTAAAAATTAATATTGCATAAATATGATTTAACATTTTTTATTTTACTTTACTGCAAAGGGCTCCAATGCACACACATATATATATATATCTATATATATGCACACAGTATATGTCTGTAAATACATATATACACATATAAATACAAATATGCACATATATATATATATATATATATATATATATATGTATATATACTCATATATATCTTTAGACATGTATATGTATGTATCTCTTTGTTAAAGCCCTTTGTCTGCCTTTTTTCCCCTAATACCTTAATAACGTTTGTGTGCAATATTTTTTAATACATTTTATAAGATAATGTTATTATGAGTGTTACTGTACTTTGTAATGTATTTTTGATGTATTTTGTAAAACTTTTTAGTTTCACAAACAGTTAACCAGTGCTCTGAAATTGCGGTAATAGTTCAAGTGTAAAACATGATAAACCCCGTAATACCAGCAGTGAGCCCGACGAGAGCAAACCTTGCAATAAACCCCTTATTGCTTGGGCATAAACATATGTGCTCCACTCGTAATCTAGCCCAATATCTTTTATACCTTATGTAACAAATTTTATAATACGCGTAATTGCACTAAAGTCCAAGACTATAATCTAGAAGCTGAAAATTTAACTAGGAAATTTGAAGACAAGGGTTATAACAAACACCACTTGTCTAACATGAGAAATAAAGTAGACCGAATGGATAGGAAACAAATAAGCAAGAATAAAAAGGAGCAGACAATGGATACTCCTAAACCTAAATTCATTACAAAATATAACAACCAACATCACGTGATTAAAAATATACTGAATAAACATTGGAATGTATTGCAATTAGACCCTATTTTAAATAAATCGATAGGAAGCATGCCCGAAATTGTTTTTAGAAAAAACAGGGACTTAAAGAACATCTTGGCTCGAAGCAAACCATCAGTAAAAATCTCTGATTGGGGGAGCAGTCGTGGAACATTCAAATGTAAAACAAAAGATTGCTTAATGTGTCCACATATAGCAAAAAATCATAATGTTATTGAAAATTATGATAACTCCAGGAATTTTTCAAACAAAAACAGATGTACATGTATGAGTACACATGTAGTATACCATTTGAAGTGCAAATGTAATTTTATCTATGTGGGAAGAACAAAAAGAAAGCTAAAATATTGTTTCCGTGAACATCTGCATAATATAGAAAAGGGTTTGGAGACACATAGGCCTAGATTTGGAGTTTTGTCGGTAACGACCCGAAAAACTAACGCCGGCTTTTTTCTGGCCGCACCATGAAAATAACTCTGGTATTGAGAGTCCACAAAAAGGCTGCGTTAGGCTCCAAAAAAGGAGCGTAGAGCATTTTTAACGCAGCTTCAACTCTCGATACCAGAGTTGCTTACGCAAGCGGCCAGCCTCAAAAACGTGCTCGTACACGATTCCCCCATAGGAAACAATGGGGCTGTTTGAGCTGAAAAAAAACCTAACACCTGCAAAAAAGCCGCGTTCAGCTCTTAACGCAGCCCCATTGTTTGCTATGGGGAAACACTTCTATGTCTGCACCTAACACCCTAACATGTACCCCGAGTCTAAACACCCTTAGCCTTACACTTATTAACCCCTAATCTGCTGCCCCAGCTATCGCTGACCCCTGCATATTATTATTAACCCCTAATCTGCCGCTCCGTAAACCGCCGCTACTTACATTATCCCTATGTACCCCTAATCTGCTGCCCTAACATCGCCGACCACTATATTATATTTATTAACCCCTAATCTGCCCCCCACAACGTCGTCTCCACCTGCCTACACTTATTGACCCCTAATCTGCCGACCGGACCGCTCTGCTACTATAATAAAGTTATTAACCCCTAATCCGCCTCACTAACCCTATAATAAATAGTATTAACCTATTCAGCCAATAGAATGTGAGCTCAATCTGATTGGCTGATTGGATCAGCCAATCGGATTGAACTTGATTCTGATTGGCTGATTCCATGCAATACATTCCAATGTTTATTCCATTAAAGGAACCGTCATTCGTCGTTAGTCCGTCGGGCCAGCAGGATGTTCCGCGTCGGAGGTCTGCAAGATGGATCCGGAAGAAAGAAGATTGAAGATGCCGTTGATAGAAGACTTCATCTGGATCATGGACCTCTTCAGCTCCCGCTTGGATGAAGACTTCATCCGGATCATGGACCTCTTCAGCCCCCCGCTTGGGCTTGGATCAGGACATCGGAGGAGCTCTTCTGGACAGATCGTTTAACCCGGTGAGGTGAAGATAAGGTAGGAAGATCTTCAGGGGCTTAGTGTTAGGTTTATTTAAGGGGGGTTTGGGTTAGATTAGGGGTATGTGGGTGGTGGGTTGTAATGTTGGGGGGCTTGGGTATTGTATTTTTTCTTTTACAGGCAAAAGAGCTGAACTTCTTGGGGCATGCCCCGCAAAGGGCCCTGTTCAGGGCTGGTAAGGTAAAAGAGCTTTGAACTTTAGTTATTTAGAATAGGGTAGGGCATTTTTTTATTTTGGGGGGCTTTGTTATTTTATTAGTGGGCTTAGACTAGGTGTAATTAGTTTAAAATTGTTGTAATATTTTTCTTATGTTTGTAAATATTTTTTTATTTTTTGTAACTTAGTTCTTTTTTATTTTTTGTACTTTAGCAAGTTTATTTAATTGTATTTATTTGTAGGAATTGTATTTAATTAATTTATTGATAGTGTAGTGTTAGGTTTAATTGTAGGTAATTGTAGGTAGTTTATTTAATTAATTTATTGATAGCATAGTGTTAGGTTTAATTGTAACTTAGGTTAGGATTTCTTTTACAGGTAAATTTGTAATTATTTTAACTATTTTAGCTATTAAATAGTTCTTAACTATTTAATAGCTATTGTACCTGGTTAAAATAAATACAAAGTTACCTGTAAAATAAATATTAATCCTAAAATAGCTATAATATAATTATAATTTATATTGTAGCTATATTAGGATTTATTTTACAGGTAAGTATTTAGCTTTAAATAGGAATAATTTATTTAATAAGAGATAATTAATTTCGTTAGATTTAAATTATATTTAATTTAGGGGGGTGTTAGTGTTAGGGTTAGACTTAGCTTTAGGGGTTAATACATTTATTAGAATAGCGGTGAGCTCCGGTCGGCAGATTAGGGGTTAATAATTGAAGTTAGGTGTCGGCGATGTTAGGGAGGGCAGATTAGGGGTTAATACTATTTATTATAGGGTTAGTGAGGCGGATTAGGGGTTAATAACTTTATTATAGTAGCGCTCAGGTCCGCTCGGCAGATTAGGCGTTAATAAGTGTAGGCAGGTGGAGGCGACGTTGAGGGGGGCAGATTAGGGGTTAATAAATATAATACAGGGGTCGGTGGTGTTAGAGGCAGCAGATTAGGGGTACATAAGGATAACGTAGTTGGCGGTCGGTAGATTAGGGGTTAAAAAAATGTATTCAAGTGTCGGCGATGTGGGGGGGTCTCGGTTTAGGGGTACATAGGTAGTTTATGGGTGTTAGTGTACTTTAGAGTACAGTAGTTAAGAGCTTTATAAACCGGCGTTAGCCCAGAAAGCTCTTAACTACTGACTTTTTTCCTGCGGCTGGAGTTTTGTCGTTAGATGTCTAACGTTCACTTCAGAAACTACTCGAAATACCGGAGTTAGAAAGATCCCATTGAAAAGATAGGATACGCAATTTACGTAAGGGGATCTGCGGTATGGAAAAGTCGCGGCTGAAAAGTGAGCGTTAGACCCTATTTTGAGTGACTCCAAATACCGGCGGTAGCCTAAAACCAGCGTTAGGAGCCTCTAACGCTGGTTTTCACGGCTAACGCCAAACTCCAAATCTAGGTCTTAGTGTCTCGCAGCACTTTAAATTGGTTTATAATAGTGATCCCAAGGACCTGGAGATTAAAATTATTGAATGGATCCCTCCTAATATATGGGATACCAATAGACTCAAACTTTCCTTAGTTTCTCATACAAAACACAGTAGTTATGTCTGACTCTATTAAATCATGCTATTCTCCATTTATATTATTGTTTTCATAAATACAGCCTTAAAGGCAAATTGAACAGTCAGATTTTCTCCTCTTTAATTTGTTCCCAGTAATCAATTTTCCCTGCTGAACTGTATTAAATTGTTTACAAAAATATCCTTTACCCTTATTTTGTCATTTTACATAATTGGTTTTGCCTCTTGAAACTATCATCAATGCTGAATTTATGACTAAATTCTGTATAAAAAAGCTTTTTAAGCAAGAAGTGGCATCAGAAATCGACCTCCCAGTGTGAGACTAGAGACTAGCTTATTTGAAAGGGTGTTCCTGCAGCTGCTTAGAATACAATAAACTCTTATCAGCTATTTGTCTGTACTTTTTCCATTTAACCTTTTTTCAGAAAAAAAATATTTGATTCCAATCATCACAATCATTAATTTTGGTCAGGGATAAGTGCATGCAAACAATTATTAAAAATTAAAGTTGCATTTAACATCACACTGATTGCTTTTTTTTTGTCTCGCGTAACAGTTAACTAGGGCTCTGAAGTTAAATTCAATTGCACTCAAACGAACGCGTTTACTTTCAACCTGTAATAAGCTACTTCTGACGCACGCAATAATCCCCTTTTTACTCGCGTGTAACAGTTCATGCACCACTGTGTGTTTGTTGCATTTTCACAAGAAGAAATCCGTCTCTGAAAAGAGACGAATTCAGCCGCCTTCTTCACATTCGGCAGCTAATGAAACTGTCAAACATGTTTATTCAGCACTAACAGCATAAACCCCTCTCATTTAAAAGTTAAAAAAAATCCTTAATTTCTGTAAATATATAAATATAATGTTGATTAGCACACTACAATTACATTAGTGAGGCCTCAGTAATGATACAGATAACTGGATTCATTACCCTGATCAGCACATCTCACTTAAATAGCACTTCAATAAAAAAATAATCAGTTAGAAACATTTGTTAAAAATCTATAATGTTGTGAAAAAGTACTTTATGTAAATAAATCCTAAAAAAAAGAAATACTAGTAACTGATTTTGCGTAGGAAAAAGGTTAATAAAGGTATATCTGACTTTTTATTACAATTAGGGAGATAATTAAATGGATAACAAACTCATTTTATATACATAATGAAGATTAGCAATTCAGGTCTGCACTGACAAATATTTGCAAACAAAATAATGTTTATAAATGGTTATACATTGTTTTTGAAATCCAGGGACTAAGGCTCGTAAAGTGTCAGTGTCATAAGCATTCATTTATACTGTATATATAGTTTGTGCCTTGAATATTGTTTTAAACTCTAAGGGTCTGATTATCAAAAACTCTAACACATTGGAGAGAAATCATCCTTTTTTTAGACCTTACTATTAGGAAATGTGCAAAATTTTGAAAACCTAGGTTAAAGAACTTGATTTTTAGTCATTTCTTGGGAACAAAATATTTATTTTTAAAAAAAGGACATCTGTACAAATACAGAATTCGCTCATACTGGATTTTTACCATTTTAACATCAAAATATTTAAAGTTCTAGTAGTCTTAACCAAATTTTATAAATTACACAACAAACACATTTTTAATTGAATTATATTTTTTGCATTGCTATTTTAATTACTTTAAGTGTGCTAATCGACTTTAGACTTTTATATAGAGGTATTACAGTTTGATTATTAATTAATATTAGGTGGTTACTGGGTCGGAGCAGAACGTTCCTTACTTACTTGCCCATAATTCTAGGTGTGTTTCTGGGGAACGCCTTTGCTTCCAGCACCTCCATTTTTCCAGTGTGATGTTTACTGTTGCTGTTTAATAGTTTTTCAATTCTAGTTTAATTTATTTTTGTCAATGTAGCCAGTGGTGGTTAAAGGGGATTACAAGACAGCCAATCAGTGTTGCAGAAACCCCAGTTCTCAAAGGTGTCAACAGCCATAGTTTAATTTACATGTTCTTAGTTCTATAAGAAGGACAAAGGTAAATTGTGGCAAAATTTGGAACAGCATGAATAGTATTAGGCAATAATTAGACATCAGTATCTCCATTAAGCTTTTAAGTGTAACTTTGTTGTAATGTATTGTTAGTATTTTTACTAATGTAAAGAACCCACCCCTAACTGTAAACCTAAGTAAAGCTTTTTAAAGAATTAAAGGGACAGTCTACTTGATTTTTTTTTTTAAATTCTTAGATAAGAGCGTGTACAACTCGCAAGTTTGTTGCAGCTGTGTGAAGTCCCTGCCCTTCAGTAACGAAGTAGCCCTTTTTCTCCTAGGATGTTTTAGGATAATGCAGACTACTTTGTTACTGGAGGGTGGAACTTCTCAGCACAGGCGCTAAAAACTTGTGAGTTGTGCATTCCATATCCTCATGGGGGATACACACTTGCTAAGCAGTTTTTATGCTTTAATCCTTATTACCAAGAATGTATGTCTGTTTTTATTCCTATGTTTTTATTCTTTTAATAAATATTTCACGCTACAACTCAAAGTTGTGGAGCCTTATACCTACCTGACTAACCATTTAGAGCTGAGTTAAAGCTCTAGAAAGTGTGAGTACCCTAAAAAATGTGTCTGTATGCTGGTGTTCAACAGACATCACTATTGTTCTTTATTATCATTGAAGGTTCATCTGTAAAGGTTGGTGGTCTCATCCTCGCTGCCATCTTTCCATTGTTCTCTGGATTTAGCATTTTGAAATATATCCCTATTTCTTATCACTTTTATTTACCATTTTGTTATATACACCTATTTGTTCTTAGAATATTGTAGGAAGCATTACATCTCGTTTTGGGAATTTATTAATGACTCTTTATTTATTAATTTTAGACTTGGAAATGATGTATTATAGCACTACAGTTGAGTTTACATTTTAAATGATGAGCAAAAAGGCCTTAACTTGTGTGGGTGGTGTAGAAATATTACCAATCTTTATGTATGTATATATATATATATATATATATATATATATATATATATATATATATACACAACGTACATACAGGGCTTGATATTTCCAATAGTCCACTAGTCCCTGATGAGTTAGACATTGCAGTGGAAGAGTTAGAAATTTGACTTTTTCTCTAGTTTTAACATTGAGTGTCCTAGTAACTTTTCCCTCTGGGCTAGTAGCTTATAAACTTGCACCCAATTTTAGTATTCCCTGTAACAACATCTGTCATGAAGACCTCATGATTTTAGGATGTGAGAGGTTATTTTTTCTTTCTATGCTTTTTCTTCTCTGCTATTTATAGTTTTTTAAAGGGACACTGAACCCAATTTTTTTTCTTTTGTGATTCAGATAGAGCATGAAATTATAAGCAACTTTCTAATTTACTCCTATTATCAAATGCTCTTTATTTTCTTGGTATCTTTATTTGAAATGCAAGACTGTAAGTTTAGATGCCGGCCCATTTTTGGTTAACAACCTAGGTTGTCCTTGCTGATTGGTGGATAAATTCATCCACCAATCAAAAACTGCTGTCCAGAGTTCTGAGGTCGATCACAGGTGCTACACTGAGATATCTTAAAACATGCTTTAATCACATTTATGGCACTGGAGGATGAAATATGAAAGACATGTCATGTTTGGTATCAAAATAATCCTCAACATGTCACAATGAGAATGTTTATAAGTTTATGTGTATTATATTTACATAATTGAAGTTATAAGTTATTCTATAAAGTCAGCCAGGGATGCAGGGCTTTTTATGGCCCACCATAAAAGAGGGGTGGCTACCTTCCTTGCCCACTCTGGAAGGGGCCTGGTCAGAAACCTGACCTCAGGAAAAAAAAATATTTAACTGTGATTTCAGCAAAACAATATTGTCATGCTAAATGGGAGGCTGTGTAAACAGCGTGTTTGACTATTTTTCATTTAATTCTCTGGAGCAGAGGCTATTATGGTAAATTTATAGGCCCTGTAATATTTCTCCTTTTTATTTTAAACTGCTACTGTTTGTATTATATATAGTAATATTTCAGTAGTAAAATGAGGTTTATTGGATTAACAGAAAATGTGCAATATGCATCCAAACGAAATTAGATAGGTGCATAAATTTGGGCACCCTTGTCATTTTGTTGATTTGAATACCTGTAACTACCTAGCACTGATTAATTGGAACACACAATTGGTTTGGTGAGCCCAATAAGCCTTGAACTTCATAGAAGGCCTAGAGGCAGAACTTTTTTTAATTTTCTGTGATGAGAATTCTGCAGTGTCTCTAAGGAGCCTGTGTTTAATGGTAGCAGATGAGCAGTTAACATGGTTTGTTTGGAGTTAAGAACTAATTTACCTTGAGAAGTTATTAAAGAGGCAAAGAACTGTTGCCGACATCAGCATTGGTGATCCTGAGGAGGGAAGAAATTTGAAAGATACCTTGCGCTGTGGCTCCAACTGATGAACCATAATTCTATCTGAGACAACGCACAGGATCACAAGCTTGCTACCAGAGGATCAGCGCAGAATCCTAATACATCCAAAACACCTGTTCCTTACCTCATACGATTGAGGTCACCTAATGTGAGTAGCCTGTGAGGCCATTTGGGATTGTTGTCATTCTATGTCTGCATTATTGAACGTTCAATTGGAAGATAGAACACTCCTGCTGTTTTAAGACTTTTCCAGCATATTTTGAACTCTAAATTCTTTATACAACAGAAACTGTAACACTGAAATAATAGCTGACAAATCATAAGCGTATAAGTTACTTTCTAATAATTATAGTGAAACATTGTAGCAATGCGCTCTCTGTAGGAATCATTGTTTGATACATTTATGCTATAATATTGTCACACTAGGTGTATTTAAATAGTACACTATATATTGTGAGATTAGCGCTGTGTAGTGAACTCTACTTTGTTTTTCTATATATATATATATATATATATATATATACATACATACACATATACTGTATATTATTTATTTATTTATTTATTTATTTATTTCAACCTCAGAGTTGATTCCAGTAAAGAGATTAAAAAACTAAAAAACACTGGAAGAACAAATATAATGCACACCCATTTAAAAAAAAAATACATCACAAAGGCTGATGCTTTTCCCAAATGAGTTAAAGGGATATTCACAGTATTCTGAAAAAAGCTTGGTAAGGGACCTCAACCCCATTTTTCCAATACTGTGCATATCCAATTAACTTACGCTAGATTACGAGTTTTGCGTTAGAAGGGGTGCGTTAGCTACGCGTCTTTAATTTTTTTTATTTTTTTTTTTAAATATTTTTTATTGAGGTTATACAGAACAATAACAAAAATAAAAAGTACAGTGGGCAATATAATGACCATATCTTAATTTGAGTAGGCTATGTCCCTGTAACCTGAAAAGAGAAAAGATAAGGACAATATAGTACTACAAGGCCAGCAAAAAATAAAAGATCAAGACCTCTCAATACAATAGGCTATTACCCAACTGAATGAATGAAAACCTCATTTTTCATTTATAGAAACGATAATTGCACCTCCATTGTAGTACGGGCCACTCATGGACCCATGTATATTTTAAAACTCAGGGAGGTACTCTAATGTTCAGCACGGTCACTCTTGGACCTAAATAACATATATATATGGAAAAAATAAAATAAAATAAAAAGTATAGCAGGCTAAACAGCTTATGAGAAAAAAAAAATAGATAGCAAATTGTTAAGGGGTCTGTAATATCTGAGCACGGAATCCTCCTTATAACCAGTACAAGCTAGGTTTCTTTATCACATTAAATTTACCCTAAAAAAAAAAAAAAAAAAAAATGTGTTTATGGGGGCCATTCAGAGCTGGTATATCACAAATGCAAAAACTATCCATATTGTAAAGGTGAAACTGAAAAAGGTACTTAAACATGGTTAGGTTATAGGAAAATTCTATAGGGATGACGGACATTTGGACGCCAGTCACACTTCCTGACTTGTGAGTCTATATTAAGCAAGTTCTATAATAACAATAGCACACTAAATGCACAGCGCTCTGAATATGATGCAACAAGAAGTTCCCATTAACACTATATCATACACCTACCAGATTTATACTAGTTACACAAATTTATACAGGCTATCCAAAGCTGATAGAACACGAGTGCTAAAGCTGTCCAAAGTATGGTAGTGGGAGATAAGAAAAAGGAAGAAAGAATAAAAAATAAAAAAGAATAAATGCTTAAGCATGAATAGATGTCATGGTTTTCTACAGGGATAAAGGAGCTGTGATTGCTATTTATATTTCCTGTTATGCAGGAACATGTTATACCAAAACTGCAACAATAGCTGCTAGAAATATATCTTGTTCCCTGGATTTAAAGCCTCAGAGGGACCCAATCAATATGTATTTGGAGCTGGTTAACTACTGAATCAGATTATATAAATTCCTCAGCATGCCACACTACCTCGGCCGCTGGCAGTGCGGGAAAATGCCAAGTTATTACACTCAAAATACGGTAGTACTAAATCTTGTAAACCCACAGTGGGCAATCACTAGGGCATAAATCCTACTCATCCAAGGGTACGGATAGCTAGCAGAATATAATAAAGTCCCCCTTAGCACTAGCAGAGTTGCTGCAACAATTTAGAAATACGTGGTAAATATGAACCTGGCAGAATTAATACATTTGTACCTGCATATCTAGACTTTAGAGAAGGGTAGGAAGAAGTACATGAATCTACAATCTACCACTAAAAAACATAACAAAACAGAAAACAAGGTTAGCACAAAACCACAGTATCCATAACTTAGTGTTATACAGTAAAATTGTGTCCAGAAACTTTTAAGGGAAATATAAAGCAGTGTGTAATAACGTTATAACAGAGGAGCCATAAGTAAAGTAAAACAGGGCTCTTAGCCTAAAATAGGCTAGAAATAGTTACTAGCGTCCATCTTGTCCCAATCTGGAAGGTATGAACTCCTTGTCCATTATTGGTTTTATCCAATACCAAGCCTTATACAGGGAAGGATAATGTTCAGCTGGGAGGTCAGACATGCCGCAGCACCGTGACCCACTTCACGGTTAGGCTTTCTCGGGTCACAATTATCCTCACGCTGTAGAGTAAAAGGAAAGTTCCTCAGGACCAGCAGACCAGACCTGTTATGCTCAAAAAAGTAGGTTGCTAGCTTATCTTGGCCCTCGCAGACCCGGTTCGTATCCGGATTCTTTTTGGGAGCGATCATTGTCGCCATTATGCTGGATAAATCAGTCACCTCAGACTCAATGTCCGTGGGGCCAGAAGTGGAGCACTGTGACGCGGCAACCTCACGGGCCCTGAAGAAGTGAGCGGGAGGACATTCAGACTTTGCCGGTAGCTCCGAGTGAGGGAAGTTCTTATCTGACCCTAGGCAGCCCTCAGAGGACGCCGGGGGGGGGAGCGGCACATTGGTCCGTAATGGCCAAAAGTAAGGAGTGAAGTTCCCTCTGCAGCTGGTCGTAGCTTTGCGAGATCGCGTTGCATAAAGTGCGCTCCCAGTTATCAACAGCTGCTAGGGCCTCCATGTTACATTCCAGGGTATTATCCAACCTCCTTAAAAGATGGTAGCTGCGGTGCAATCTTTGAATGGCCCCCAGAATGAACTCAGGCTCTCAGTAAGCTAGTCCAGCTGTTTAGTCCTGCTAACCCCGGCGAACCGGGGGGGTGTGTTGTAGGTGTTTTTTCTATCTAGGCCGCCATGCTTGATACGCTCCTCTTGAGTGTTATTATGCTGCTGGCAGTAGAAATAAAGACAATATTTGGTAGTAAACGATTCAGCAGAGTTTCCACTACCAGGACACCTTGTTTTGATAAAAAAGAAGTAGGTACATATACTGACAAACAGTGAGATTTCTCAAATGTATGAGGAGCTTATTTTCTTGCGATTGATCATGGCGCCTGCTAGGACACGCCCCCGTCTTTTATTTTTTACGAGCACTGTTTTTTAACGCTGGTATTACGAGTTTCAAAAAAAGCTCCTAACGCGACCCCTACCGCGTTTATTTTATACGCGTAATCACGCCCGCGTTAGACAATCTCCCATAGAGATCAATGAGAAATCAGAAAAGCACGCATTTTTCACCTAACACTCGATCTTGCGAGAAATACGCACTGCTCTGTCATATGACCTATACCACATAATGCACAACAAAAACACAATGCAAATGTAATAACAAAAATCACAAAACATAGCACACACACATTACATATTCACAAGCTGGAAAAATCAAACATTACACTAAACGAGGAATACACATATACCTTACGACCCGGAAACACGGAACAAAACAACACAAAAAAAAAATTGCACACTCATACACAAGCAAAACACTCGCATTCAACATTACGGAATATTAGTACAAACAAACATTTACAACACTTCACAAATACGACATCATCGCAAATCAACATTTACATTTACACATAAAACTATTGGACAATGTTATGGAAAACGATCACTATGACATCATCGCATTCTACACATTCCACAAATACTAACTCAAAATGAGCATGCGCAAATTCACACAACTAATACACATTGCACACATGCTCATTACTAACAAAGCACACCTGAACACAATTTACAAGGCAAACCGGTACATCATTAAACATTTACACAGGGTATATAAGCACGCCACAAGCATGGCTTCATTGACTGTGTTGTTGGTGGGTTTTTGGAGATTATAGAGAGAGATTTAGTGAGTTATTGTGAGAGTTAGTGTGAGTTAGTGTTATTGTGAGAGTTAGTGTTAGTGTGAGTGAGTTAGTGTTATTGTGAGTGAGTTAGTGTTATTGTGCTAGTTAGTGGTAGCGTGAGTTAGTGGTACAGTGAGTTAGTGGTAAAGTGAGTTAGTGGTACAGTGAGTTAGTGGTACAGTGAGTTAGTGGTATCGTGAGTTAGTGGTAGCGTGAGTTAGTGGTAGCGTGAGTTAGTGGTAGCGTGAGTTAGTGGTAGACTGAGTTAGTGGTAGACTGAGTTAGTGGTAGCGTGAGTTAGTGGTAGCGTGAGTTAGTGGTAGTGTGAGTTAGTGGTAGCGTGAGTTAATTAGTGGTGGCGTGAGTTAGTTATTTGTAGTGTGAGATAGTAAGAGAGCGGTATTGAGCGAGAGTTGGTTTGAGTGAGTGTGCGAGTGCTTTTTCTGTATACGTAACACATTTACACGCAAACACATTCAATACATACATACACTTATCAATAACACTACATACAATCCATACCCCATCCCCTCTCATACTACACTCCATACCCCGTTCCCTGTAATCCCATTCCCTTTCATCCCATACCCCATTCCCTTTCATCCCATACCCCATTCCCTGTAATCCCATACCCAATTCCCTTTAAACCCATACCCCATTCCTTTTAAGCCCATACCCATCCCATAGTTACATTTAGTTTACATATCCTAATTTTAGTCTTCTTATACATTTTTGTTTGTTAAATACTCCTTACCCTCTTTTATTTATATCCACTTTGAGCACTTTTTTTGTCTTTTTATTTATTTATTTTGACCCCCTTTCATTTGGGCACATTCACTTTTTGTTGTAGTAGTTAGGCTCAGTTTAGGGAAGAGATGGAAGAGGGGGGCAGGCAGGAGATTAGTCAGGGGAGAGGGAGGGGGAGAGCGAGAGGGAGAGGGAGAGGAAGAAGAACAAGACAGGAAGGGGGGCAGGAAGCAGGGGAGGAAGCGGTGGGTGGATCCAGCCACTTGGTTCAAGATGAACAAGTGGCTGGGCCCAGTGGCGGACAGAGTAGAGCTTCACAGTCCGGGAAACAGAGGACACCATCACAGGGGAAGGCCAAGCTGACTAGGGAGGCGAGGTATACCATGGAGGAGAAGGAGGCCCTCATAGAGGCATATATGGAAAGGTCTAGGAGGCTGCAGGCTCAGAAGGCCACCCCAAGGGAGAAGAGGAAGCTCTGGCTGGAGATCAGGGATGCAGTTAATGCAGTGGGGGGCCATAACAGGGATGTCGAATCAATTAAACATCGCTACCGGGACTGCAAAATGGAGCTGAAAAAAATAAATATTGAGGGAGTACCAATACGCAACAGGGACCGGTGGCGGGCCTGAAATGACCGTCAAATATTCCCAATGGGAGGAAAGGTTGCGTCCCAGCATCTCCGAGGTGGCCATAGTCGGTATCGGAGGAGTCGATACCAGGAACCTGCCACTCTTATCTTCCGGTAAGCTCATTTAATAATCTCTTAACATCAAAAATAAAGAATGTATTTAAGGATATGATTAATGCTATTACGCTTTTTAACACGTTATTACGTAAACGAATTCACAATTACCTTGCAATTACATTAGTATCTAGGCTACAGGTTAGGTGTGCATTTAAACAGACTGAAAACAAACGCAAAAACATTCAGATTGACCAGATAGATATCAGAAACACGGTTTGGAAAATGCGGAAATCATATTGATTGTTGTATTTCAAAGTGGATTAATGAGGCTGCATTTGTAATTCTATTGTAAGCAAAAGCATTTACATCTTTATTTGGAAGTATGATAATATATACATTTCTTTCTTTTTGCAATATACAGAGTCTGGGGAGGAGGCAGCACAGCAACTACAGGCTACTCCTTCACCCAGGTATGAGAGTGGTGAGGATGAATCGCCACCTCGGGGAGACATGGAAGACATCCCTCTATACTCCTCAGAAGAAGCTCCCACTGCAGAAGAGATCCCTGCACCAGCAGCCCCTCTTGCACCAGCAGCACCTCTTGCACCAGCAGCCCGCCGTGCACCAGCAGCCCCTCTTGCACCAGCAGCCCATCTTGCACCAGCAGCTCGCCGTGCACCAGCAGCTCGCAGTGCACCAGCAGCCCGCCGTGCACCAGAAGTACCTCAGGAGGAGATAGCCGAGGTGCAGGTATTGCTTGATTCTCAAGAACAGATGCGTGCCTCCCGGAGGGAAAATATTCAAAGCCGAATACAGATGACGGAAGACACTCATGCCACTCTACAGGGCCAAAAAGAGCTCATACAGGGCCAAAACGAGCTCATACAGGGCCAAAGAGAGCTCATACAGGGCCAAAGAGAAATTATACAAGGACAAAACCAGATGGTACATATTCTACAAGCTATATTTCAGGTCCTCCGGGAGGCGCATAACACGCCATCTGCTGCTGGGCCATCTGATCCTGGGCCATCTGATCCTGGGTCATCTGCTGCTGGGTCATCTGATCCTGGGCCATCTGCTGCTGGGCCATCTGATCCTGGTACTCCTCAATCTCCTCCTCATCTGGGTCATCCCAGTACTCCTCCTTCCCCTCTTCCCCCAACATCTCCGATGAGAACTCGTCGGAGGGGGCAGTTGCCCCCCCAGAGCCTCAGTGTCGTGGGAAGAGGGGAAGCAAGAGGAAGTAAGTATTTTTGGATATATATATTTTTATTTATTTAATGTGTAATGGATAGGTATGTGATGATGTGGTCTTCTTACACTTGTGGACCACACTCTGTATATAATCTGCTTCTATGGGACCGGGTCCATGGAGGCAGATTGTTTGCAGAGTGTGGGTTATAAGTGTGTGGACACCACATCATCACATACCTATCCTTGTTCATGATATTGATTGGTTTCTGTGATGTGATGTCCAGACTGTTTCCCTAATCTCAAACAAAATTACCATTACAATTATACATGATGGCATATTACTGTTTGAATGCCAATAACACAGCTTAAAGGGACAGTCAGAACATTATTGTTTACAAAGAAAACACTGTATTACGCATTATCAAGTTTGCAAAAAAAAACACTTAGAGAAATACTTGTGTGACTTATGTGATTACCCTATGCCTCTGAAAAATAACCACTTATTTATGTTATTTTGAGAGACCAACATTTTAGCCAATCACTGATCAATCCAGGGTAACTATGCTGTATGAGCTCAAGGTTTTCTATATGAAAATGCAATCAAAATGCCCTCTAGTGGTCAAAATGCATTCAGATTAGATGCACTCTTGAAGCTCTAAGAAATGAGCAGATGAACCTCCTAGGTTTAGCTATCAACTAAGAATAACAAGAGAACTATGATAAATTGAAAAAGTTTGAGATAATTATTTTTACAAATTGCATTTTTCTACGTTAAAATCATTATTGTTTTTCAAGACTGTCCCTTTAAAAAATTACATATGCTAACATATACTAATCTTTTGTGATTGTTGGTATATCTACATGTACTTATTCAAACAAGAAAATATTGGAATAGGATTTCTATTGACGTGTTAAATAAAGTCTATTTTCTTAAAGCGACATTATTGTGTTTGAATTATTTAAGAAAGACATTTCATTTAGAAGGAATATGGTTTCAGGTCCTTTTATGAGTTACTTTAGAAATATATGCTCACACTAATATATTTGGAGATTAACCAATGTGGAACTCATACATGACACAATACTCAACATTTACATTAAAGGGACAGTATACAATCATTTTCAGAGAACTGCATGTAATAGACACTACTATAAACAACAAGATGACCACATACTGATATCAAAATCCATGAGAAAACGGTTTAAAGACTTACTTAGAAAATCTGTTTAGCTATGTTGAAAACTTAGTTTGAAATCCCATTCCAAGTGGGAAATAAGACAATACCCCTTAATTTGCATATGAAAAGACCCTTTACACAAATAGGATCAAGCTGGAGAAGGTAGCTGATGCTACTCACATCAAACTTTGAGGCTTGGGGAGGATTCAGAAATCACTGCAATGTTATTTAAACATAAGCAAAACTAGACATTGATTATAAAAAAAGTACTATATAAATAGATAGAAAAAATAATGTGTTTTAAAAATGAGTGTATAATGACCCTTTAATAAAAAAGAAGATGTAGGCATCTCATATATTTAGCATATGATAAAGGTCAATGCATATTGATTACTTGATTCAAATACAATAGCGCATCTTTCGGAATTCGATATGTTGAAAATTAAACACAACACAGTCATTATTCATAAAACGGAACATATTGTTGACAAACATATTAAACAAGATGAACTATATTCATGGATTTGCACTTGCCTCAAAATATCTTATGCAGGAAAACATTTTGCTTTCATTCGTTTATTCAACGAGACAGCCATCAAAAGAGAATTTTGTGTTCTTTATCAGCTATGGGTCAACAATGTACATGATTCACACAATCCATACTCGACATGGTTTTAAACTTGGCTTCTCATTCACAAACGTGGGTTACGTGCAAATTCAAACATTGCGGGACTACGTAATCCAATCAGACTGTTTTTACACCTTGGTATGTGACGTCTTAATTAACATGGCGCATCGTTGATCGCGTAAAAACGCCATACAATAAAAGGCGCATCCTTGATCGCGTAAAAACGCCATACAATAAAAGGCGCATCCTTGATCGCATAAAAACGCCATCCAATCAAAGGCGCATCCTTGATCGTGTAAAAACGTCAGCCAATACAAGGACTCATTGGACAGCTTGGCAGGTGACGTCTTAAGCAACATGGCTTAAGAACACATGAGAAATACATATGTCATTGATGTTTTCAGATATGTTAAGTTTTTTTTGAATAACAATAATGACACATGTATTGATCAAACGTGTCACTTATTCAAGTTTAAATATGGTCAGCCTACCTATAGCCATATATCGTAGGATAATTAAATTAAAAAAATAATAAGAGAAAGATATTAATCATCTAAAATATGCGCAGTGATTGATTTTGTTACACTACTACAATAAGATATAAGTGAAATTGGAATACATGTGCTGTCAACAGTCAAATAATAGTCTTTTTAAAATAATATTATATGTCCATGTTGATGTAAAAAGGACAAAAACACATTAGAAATGCATATCCATTCCTTAAGACTTGTGGTCAGCATCACTTAAAGGGACATGAAATACAAACAATTCATTTTCAGGATTCACAGAGTGGATACTATTTACATCAAATTAAACATTTACAGAGATTATCTCATTGTATCAATCCTGGGATCATTTGTTAAAGGTGCATCAATTCACGAATAGTTTACAAATGAACACATGGATGTGCAAAAAAAATACACACACATATATATATATATATATATATATATATATATATATATATATATATATATATATATATATATATACAAACAGCAATATATATATATAGAAATTCATTCCTATGCTAATCATAATCTTGCAAAAATAAACCTTGATGAAAAGTATATCAAGAAAATGAATCAAATTAAATTGGAGATGTAAATATTAAAGTTATTTACAATTGTATTATATTTATGAATCAGGAAAGACCATTATTTGGTTTCATGTCCCTTTAAGGATTAACAATAAACTATAGATTTCAATCAATGACATGAATAAAGAGGACAAATAATAGTGGAATGACATGTATTTTATTATTATGTCATAAAACATAAAGAAATAAGATAACGTTGAAAAAAAACATGTAGAAAAATCTGCACCATTGGAGCCATCTGACAAGGTGAAAGAGTGCATCACAGTCCTTGGAGGGAGTTGACAAGGGCCAACACAGCACCATTGGAGCCATTTGACAAGGTAAAAGAGTGCATCACAGTCCTTGGAGGGAGTTGACAAGGGCAAACACAGCCCCATTGGAGCCATTTGACAAGGCAAAAGAGTGCATCACAGTCCATGGAGGGAGTTGACAAGGGCAAACACAGCCCCATTGGAGCCATTTGACAAGGTACAAGAGTGCATAACAGTCCTTGGAGGGAGTTGACAAGGGCCAACAAAGGCCAGCACAGCCCCATTGGAGCCATTTGACAAGGTAAAAGAGTGCATCACAGTCCTTGGAGGGAGTTGACAAGGGCCAACACAGCCCCATTGGAGCCATTTGACAAGGTAAAAGAGTGCATCACAGTCCTTGGAGGGAGTTGACAAGGGCAAACACAGCCCCATTGAAGCCATTTGACAAGGTAAAAGAGTGCATCACAGTCCTTGGAGGGAGTTGACAAGGGCCAACACAGCCCCATTGGAGCCATTTGACAAGGTAAAAGAGTGCATCACAGTCCTTGGAGGGAGTTGACAAGGGCAAACACAGCCCCATTGGAGCCATTTGACAAGGTAAAAGAGTGCATCACAATCCTTGGAGGGAGTTGACAAGGGCCAACAAAGGCCAGCATAGCCCCATTGGAGCCATTTGACAAGGTAAAAGTGTGCATCACAGTCCTTGGAGGGAGTTGACAAGGGCCAACAAAGGCCAGCACAGCCCCATTGGAGCCATTTGACAAGGTAAAAGAGTGCATCACAGTCCTTGGAGGGAGTTAACAAGGGCCAACACAGCCCCATTGGAGCCATTTGACAAGGTAAAAGAGTGCATCACAGTACTTGGAGGGAGTTGACAAGGGCCAACACAGCCCCATTGGAGCTATTTGACAAGGTAAAAGAGTGCATCACAGTCCTTGGAGGGAGTTGACAAGGCCAACACAGCCCCATTGGAGCCATTTGACAAGGTAAAATAGTGCATCACAGTCCTTGGAGGGAGTTAACAAGGGCCAACACAGCCCCATTGGAGCCATTTGACAAGGTAAAAGAGTGCATCACAGTCCTTGGAGGGAGTTAACAAGGGCCAACACAGCCCCATTGTAGCCATTTGACAAGGTAAAAGAGTGCAACAGGCACAACAAATAAAAACAAAAGGCCAAATGGCAACAATAAATACAAATGAACTAACATGTGGACGGAAGATTCTTATCTGCGCCCTTGGAGCATCTCCGGATCCTCCACTTATTGGGCATCAGCATCACCCTCATCGTCCTGTGCATGCCCAGCTCCAGATTCAAGCATTGACTCTACTCGCATCATACGTTGTAGAGTCAAACGCTGAACCTGTAGCTGGGTATGCATGGTGTCATGCATCCTTCCCAGGAACAGAGTGTTCCTCAGCACGGCCTGCTCTATACGTGCTAGAGCCTCTAGCATCAGCCATGCTAAAATAAAACAATAACCAAATATTAATGATAATTACAGAACATAATAAAAAGAGAGCAAAGATACATTGTAATAATAAAGACAAATCATTCTTAAAATTAAATATTCGATATCGATGATTTACACATTAAATATGTTCTTCAGACACAAACCATTAAAGGGACAGTTTACTCAAACATGTTCTCCCCTTTAATTGGTTCACAATGATCCACTGTACCAGCTTGAGTGTATTAAATTGTTTAAAAGTATTTCCATTGTCCTTACATTGGCAATTGCAATAGTTTATTTAGCCTGTGGTATCCACACCTATCTTTAAACCTTTTGGCCTTGAGGCCAAGCTGTGTAAACACAGCAAGCAGAAGAAATTACACTCCCAGTGGGTTATAGAAGAGATAAGGTAAGAAAAAGTTAGTTTTCTATTGTTGTATCCAAGTAGTGGTGATTGGTATATGGAGTGATATGAGATTAAATATGTTATAATGTGGATTTAGAATGATACTTACAGCTGTGCCTGGGAAGGACAATCTGACACCCAGGACAATGAAGGTTGGAACAGGGGGAGGCCTGGGATTGGGCTGGAAGGGGGGGAGGGCTGGGCTGCCGCTCTGGGGTAGCCCATACAGCTGGGGAGTCAGGGGCCTGGTGAGTTGGGGGCTGGGCATGTGGGGGAGCTGTACGGGCCAAAATACGGGGAGAGCGGCGAATGGGGGCAAAATGGCGTTTTTTGGGAGAGACAGGACAGGAGGAATGGGAAGGGCCGGGAGGGGCTTCTGTCTGGGGAGGGGCTTCTACCTGGGCAGGGGCTTCTGTCTGAGGAGGGGCTTCTGTCTGGGGAGGGGCCTGGGGAGGGTCGGGAAGCTGATGCCCAGAAGTGGAAGGTCCATCTGAAATATATAATAAAAATAGATCTCATACATCATGAAATGAAATCAAGGCATTTAAACATGATTATGTTTTATGTATACTTAGAAGTGGTTTTGAATTTCTAAACAATGATGACATAAGGATATGGTCTGCATATAGGCACTCCGATTAATAGCAATGACTGTCTGTACAATCAGAAGATGATTATTGTGGTTTGGCATGGAATATGCATGTGACATCATGATGTCATTAATGACAAATCAGACATAAATGAAAGAAAAATACAAACATATGTTCATGCTGCATGATATAGAAAGGGGGCAGTAGTGTATTTGAAAAGAAATGGAATAATAATTTTTAAAGTGCCAAAGCTGTAGACTTTGTTTTTCTTCCAGAGAATGTTTTAAAACAATAATACATGTTCGATACATGTTATCTAGATTTGACATACCATCAGACTCCAAGGAAGCCACTCCCTCCTCCGTCTCACATGTTAGATAAATCGCTGTAAAACATAACATGTTGTGTACAGGTTAAAATCAGATATTATAACATATGTTACTGTTGATCAAGGACACACATCAATGTTGCATTCAAGATATACTGAGTCAAAATTAGGAATTACATCATTTTGATGGAGCATCCAAATGACATTAGATTTTTTATTTTAGATGAGTAATAAATTCATTTTAGTGTCTGTATTTTTACAAATTTCTCAAAAGCTGAGTACATGGAACATTTAAGAGTTCTCATGTGTGTATCACTTGATTGTTGTCTAAATTTATACTAAAAACAAACATGCTATCCATGATCTGAACAACAAAGGTGTAGACTAAGAAGCTTTGAGATATTAATCTTTCAGTATTTAAATAAAATCGATATATAATCATTGGAGTAAATTATCTGTTTTAGTCAAATGTAATGCTTCATCAGAATCATGATCATAATATTTATTACAAATACACCTTCGATGACATATGAATGAGTCAATCCTGCAAAGGCAGGTCATCATTGGTGCTGGATCCCTCTGGGCTACCCACAACAACTAGATCTATTAATGATATAGATATGTATTATTGAACACAGTTTGGACATCACTAAATCCCATCAGTATCAAATTTTCAAAAAAATATACTTAGGAATGTGAAGAATAGAGCACTAATCTGAACAATATATGCATGAGTTAATCAAGGTGATTCTAAAGAAAATGATGTCTTTAACATATGTTTAATTTGTTACTATATTAGACAGACAATTCATCTCATATGATTCTATTGCATATCTAAATATACCCATTGATTAATGTTTTTAAAAAAATACACAAAAACAACATTTTGAATAACAACTGGTGACAAATCGAACCAAAGCCATGTGGCACATCGATCCAATTGTGCAATGTACAGTAATCTTTTAAAGGACACAACACATATTGATCACAATGCAAAACAGAAGTTCTTACTAAAAATATGTCATCATGGTGCTGTTAGAGTATGCTTATATCTATAAAGTAAGTCCAAGAGTGAATATGTGATTTAGATATCAATATTGTTTCATCAAAACAATGTAAGGATGAATGAATATATTGATTATTAAAGGGACACTGACCAAAATGTTTTAATTCATTGATTAAAATAGAACATTCAATTTTATTTAAATTTTACATTTACTCCTATTATAAATTTGTCTGTGTTCTCTTGCTTTTATTTTGTTTTTAAAAGACAGCTAAGCAATATTTTGGTTCATAAAATATTGGTCGTTGAATTTATCCACCAATCAGCAAGAACAACCCAGGTTGTTCACCAAAAATGGACCTGCATCTAAACTTACATTCTTTCTTTTCAACTAAAGATACCAAGAGAATAATGAAAATATGATTATAGGAGTAAATTATAAAGTTTATTAATATTGCATGCTCTATCTGAATGACAACAGAAATAATTTTTGGTCTGTGTCCCTTTAATATTTAAATATCTGGATTTGACAATGTCGCTGTTAATGAATTGTCGAGTCCATATGTTGATGTAATGAATGGGATGGAGCATGCAATTACAATCAAATATGTAATTTAAGGATATCATCAAGATTCTTTAATTATCCTTTAATGAAGCTCCAAAAGTGTAATTGTATTAATGTTTTTAACAAATCCAGCCTGTGATTTAAATAAGTTTTCAAATATACTTATTTTTGAATATTTTGCTTCATTGGGTTATAATTTATTTTTAAAGGAGCAACTATGTACTACTGTTATATGAACACATGATTTGAAACAATGAAAATAGGCAATTTTATGCATCAAACAATCAGCCGGTTACTCCCAGTAATGCATTGCTGATCCTGAGCCTACCTAGATATGATTTTAGAATAAGGATAACAATAGACTGAAGCAATATAGCTAATCGAATAAAAATAAAAATTATTTTGAAATCACATGTGTCTAAATCCAAAAAGTGCAAGGTTTGTTTTCATGTCCCTTTAATGATAATAACCAAAAAACGTATGAAATGTATATTTTTAGAATTGGAACATATGCAAAAATGTATTATTGTTCTCTAAATGTATCCAAAAAATGTCAAGCACTACACAGGGGCAGAATATAAAATGGCCATGAAACTAATCTTACATTA
This sequence comes from Bombina bombina, assembly GCF_027579735.1. NCBI lineage: Eukaryota > Metazoa > Chordata > Amphibia > Anura > Bombinatoridae > Bombina > Bombina bombina. Next base: position 442,411,760 of record NC_069503.1, read on the forward strand.
AAATGAAGATATCAAGAATAGAAGGGATATCTTAAAATAGTCCTAATTTTAGATTTGTATTACAATGTAATCCCAACTTTGATTTGTGATTCTTAATTTAAACTAACAAGAAAATAGAATTAGAGTATCCATATAAATATCTATCAATGTGAATGTATTATGTAATGTTAGGTACATGTTTCTAAGTCAAACGTAAATTAAAGTGAGACGTACCATACTGTGAGCAACCCTGGCTTGAGGTTCCAGCACCAACATCCAGATCTGTAAAATATTCAATGAGGATTGGATATCATTAATACAAATCAGGCCATGGAGACAAACAATTTTTAAAGAGATTTACATTGACAAACTAATAATCTATTTTTATACATGAGTTCATTGTTTCCTCAATTAATGTCTTTAAAAATATATCCTGTACTCTTATTTTCAATCTTTTATGTTGTTGACTGTAGCTTTAATTCATTTGTGGTCTTCTTGCATTCTCATCAATTGATAGAGATAGTTCATTGTTTATTTTGATCTTGCTAGTATAGTTTTTATAATGTAGAAGATTGTAAATAAGGATACTGTATTCTTCCGATATATACTAATTAACGTATACATTTGACCAACATGTGTAAAGTGATGCCAGTAACAGCAAACACATGTTCATATGTGTGAGCAATTCTATTTTTCGTGATCATTGCGCAATGATTCCAAGCGGAATTGCGCATCCGTGATTTGACCAACATGTGAAAAGTGATGCCAGTTACAGCAAACACATGTTCATGTGTGTGCGCAATTCTATTTTTCGTGAGCATTGCGCAATGATTCCAAGCGGAATTGCGCATCCGTGAATCAGATTTGATTTGGATATAGTAGTGTGATGAGTATCATTTCATAAAGACTTCAAATATATTTGCAATTGGGTGTATTACGAGATTGAAATTGTATATTTGTTAATATTGAACAATAAAAAAGAATATTTATAACTGTGTTATGATTCTATAGTCAATGTATGAAATGGCAGATGATAGGGATTTCACGGATGCGCAATTCCCTTTTTCGCTCTGTGACGCATATTCTGGAGAGCGCCAGAAACATCACTCCTATTTCATGTGTGACGAATCTATATTCAGATATCTAAACATCATATGTAGCGTATGTTGTGATATCTATATAGGTTGAATATATGACTATATACACATTTCTTAAAAGTCTAATCAAATATTAATATAGTATACGAAGTTGTATATTTACCTTGTTCAGATTCTCTATCCTCCTCTCCCAGGTCAACGGACGGAGAAGCAGCTGCACTGGCTGCCGGGTCAGGACTTTCAGATCCAGCAGCTGGGAGAGAAGAAGAGGAGGCCGAGGATGGAGAGGATTGAAATCTTTTGGGGATCCGGAGATTGAGGAGCTTGCATAAAGTCACCTCATAAGGGAGTAGGTAGAGTTTCCGTTTTGGCTTAGTTTGTTTGCCATCTCTCTTACGGCCTTGTACCCACTCCCTTATGAGGTTGACTTTTTTTTGCAGACGCAACCTCATATCTCCAAACCTCCACATGATCTGATCCTGGCTCCTCTGGATGCCACACACTAATTTAACCTCATTGGTGATAGACGCCCAGAGGGCCTTCTTAACCTTTGCATCTGTCGACCTCCTCTTGTTCCCAAACAGCTGCAGATAAAAGTCCTGGATGGCGTTGACCAGTGCAGCACTCTCCGGCCTGGTGAACCTGGGAGGTGTCATGCCTGCTAGTCCACAAAACAAATATATAGTTATATACTGTATATCACTGCGAGCAGGCATTAGAGAACTGACAAAGATGGCAACGTGTAATGGACTTTTATATGGTGAAGTAAACATGAGATGCACCATGGGACATGTTATCTGTACATCTGATTGGATAAAATATAGAAATATTGTTATCATGTCTGTGAGACCATCCTGACTCAAGTTGTGTTTGTGTGATGAACTCTGATTGGCCGTACCTTAATGTTTCATATCTTAGTAACTTCCATACACATACCTCCTGGGGGTGCTGTTACTACATTTTTCATGTAGACTTATTTGTAACTCATGGGGCTGTTATGCAGATATGTGTGACGCAGATTTAATATACGTGATCCATTAAATATTAATGTTTACATTTTTAAAAAATATATAATACTATCACATTATTAAATGTTATAGACATTTCTAAGTTTAATATCGTTCTGTTTCTTTAATACAAATACATTTTAGTAATACAAATTTTACATTGTATGTATTTATTGTTCATTAAATCAATTTTGTGACTTATTGTGAAGTATTGACATTGCTCTATTAAATGTATTTATAATGCACATAGATTGTGTGCTATTGTGTGACATTAGACTAGAATGTTTAAAGATGCGAATTTCGTGTTGCAAGATACGTTTCCCACGCAACGTTTCTCAAATGCGTAATTTCTTGTTCTAATGTCCGTAACTTGGAGAATCCGTTTATAAATGTTAAACTACACGTTTGTTTCTTATTAGTAAATAAACCTCGAGCTTGCATTTGTCTGAACTTCTCACATATGTTATTGTGCAATGGTGTCTTTATTTTTTAAAGAGACATTACAACAAAATATTTTCTAAAAATGATCCGGAGAGAGAATAAATGTTTAGACTTTAAAATGTAACTCAATTTATCATTTTATTTAGATATCCTTAACAGAAGAAATTGCAATACACATGGTTGAGCCAATCACACAAGGCATCTCTGTGCATCCACCAATCTTCATCTACTGAGCATATCTAGATATGTTTTGAAAGCAAATAACCACAAATTAATGATTTTAAATTGATGATAGAATTAAATGTTAATGTTTAAAATTATATTTTATTTCTTTTTCCAGAAATAAACGCTTTTTAATTTTCCGTCCCTTGAATGAGCTGATATGCAATCTTGCTCTAAATAAATCTGTGTAAACATTGTAAATATGTACTGTTGGCCAGCCACAATTAAAGGGACACTAAACCTAAATATTTTCTTCAAGTAGAGAATACAATTTTAACCCCTTAATGACCGAGGACGTGCATGGTACGTCCTCAGAAAAAAGGCAGTTAATGCCTGAGAACGTACCCTGCACGTCCTCGGTGTGGAAAGCAGCTGGAAGCGATCCTGCTCGCTTCCAGCTGCTTTCCGGTTATTGCAGTGATGCCTCGATATGGAGGCATCCTGCAATAACCTTCTACGGCCATCCGATGCAGAGAGAGCCACTCTGTGGCCCTCTCTGCACCGGACATCGATGGCCCTGGTCATGTGGAGAGCCGGTGTGGGAGGTGGGTGGCGGCCATCGATGGCCCTGGTCATGTGGAGGGGGGCGGGATCGTGGGCGGGGGAGTCCAGGGGCGCGCGCACGTGGGGGCGGGGGCGGGCGCGTGCACGGGGAGGGAGCAGGTGGGAACCGCTACACTACAGAAAAATGTGCCCCAAAACAAAATAAAAGTGGGACCTAGAATGTAAAAAAAAAAACTTTAGGTGTCATTTATGTGGTGGGGGTTGGTCCGTGGGGGGGTGGGGGGGGAAGCTACACTACAGAAAAAGATAAAAAAAATAAACATTTGTTTGTGTGCAAACTGGGTACTGGCAGACAGCTGCCAGTACCCAAGATGGCCCCCAATAAGGCAGAGGGGGAGGCTTAGAGAGCTGTTTTGGGGGGATCAGGGAGGTTGGGGGCTAAGGGGGGATCCTAAACACAGCATATGTAAATATGCTTTTTTTTTCTTTAAACAAAAAAAAACAAAAAAACTTTTATTTCAGTACTGGCAGACTTTCTGCCAGTACTTAAGATGGCGGGGACAATTGTGGGGTGGGGGAGGGAAGGGAGCTGTTTGGGAGGGATCAGGGGGTGGGATGTGTCAGGTGGGAGGCTGATATCTACACTAAAGCTAAAATTAACCCTGCAAGCTCCCTACAAACTACTTAATTAACCCCTTCACTGCTAGCCATAATACACGTGTGATGCGCAGCAGCATTTAGCGACTTTCTAATTACCAAAAAGCAACGCCAAAGTCATATATGTCTGCTATTTCTGAACAAAGGACATCCCAGAGAAGCATTTACAACCATTTGTGCCATAATTGCACAATCTGTTTGTAAATAATTTCAGTGAGAAACCTAAAGTTGTGAAAAAATTAACGTTTTTTTTTAATTTGATCGCATTTGGCGGTGAAATGGTGGCATGAAATATACCAAAATGGGCCTAGATCAATACTTGGGGTTGTCTACTACACTACACTAAAGCTAAAATTAACCCTAGAAGCTCCCTACATGCTCCCTAATTAACCCCTTCACTGCTGGGCATAATACACGTATTGTGCGCAGTGGCATTTAGCAGCCTTCTAATTACCAAAAAGCAAAGCCAAAGCCATATATGTCTGCTATTTCTGAACAAAGGGGATCCCAGAGAAGCATTTACAACCATTTATGCTATAATTGCATAAGTTGTTTGTAAATAATTTCAGTGAGAAACCTAAAGTTTGTGAAAAAATTTGTGAAAAAGTGAACAATTTTTTTTATTTGATCGCATTTGGCGGTGAAATGGTGGCATGAAATATACCAAAATGGGCCTAGATCAATACTTTGGGATGTCTTCTAAAAAAAAATATATACATGTCAATGGATATTCAGGGATTCCTGAAAGATATCAGTGTCCCAATGTAACTAGCACTCATTTTGAAAAAAAGTGGTTTGGAAATAGCAAAGTGCTACTTGTATTTATGGACCTATAACTTGCAAAAAAAGCAAAGAACATGTAAACATTGGGTATTTCTAAACTCAGAACAAAATTTAGAAACTATTTAGCATGGGATTTTTTTGGTGGTTGTAGATGTGTAACAGATTTTGGGGGTCAAAGTTAGAAAAAGTGTGTTTTTTTCCATTTTTTCCTCATATTTTATAAAAAAAATTAGAGTAAATTATAAGATATGATAAAAATAATGGTATCTTTAGAAAGTCCATTTAATGGCGAGAAAAACGGTATATAATATGTGTGGGTACAGTAAATGAGTAAGAGGAAAATTACAGCTAAACACAAACACCGCAAAAATGTAAAAATAGCCTTGGTCCCAAACGGACAGAAAATGGAAAAGTGCTGCGGTCATTAAGGGGTTAAACAACATTCCAATTTACTTCTATTATCTAATTTGCATCATTCTTTAGATATCCTTTATTGAAGAAATAGCAATGCACATGGGGGAGCCAATCACACAAGGCATCTATGTGCAGCAACCAATCAGAAACTACTGAGCCTATCTAGATATGCTTTTCAACAAAGTATGTCAAGAGAATTAAGAACATGAGATAATAGAAGTAAATTACAAATTTGTTTAAAATGGCATACTCTTTTTAAATCACAAAAGAAAAGATTTGGGTTTCATGTCCCTAAGTAGATATTTCCCAATAATGCTTTGATGATCATAAACCTATGCACCTCCCTTTATCAAACTTAGTATAACATGTGACTAAAGCATATTTGTATTACCTTCTGGATTGTTTGCCCCACTGTGAATGAAATATCTTCTAATGGCTGTATTTAGCCATCTTTACCTTAAAGAGACATTAAGCTATATGTTCTTTACTGATTTCGATGGATAATACAATATTAAAACAACGTCATATTTAGTTTTATTCTCTCATTAGCTTTTTTTAATTGATATTCTTGACTGAAAAGCATAGCTAGATAGGCTCTTTTGATGCTGATTGTTGGTTGCACATAGATGCCTTATGTCATTGTCTAAGCCATGTGCATTGATATTTCTTTAACAAAGGATATTTAAAGTCTGAATATAATTAGATATTAATAGTACATTTAAATGTTGTTTCAATTAAATTTGTATTGTCTATGATTCCCTAAATTAGATCCATTAAACCATTAGGAATATGTGGAGTTAACATTGTAGAAAGAAACTAAAGGGGAATGAAAATACATATAGATATGTGATATCTATCCAAGAGGTAAGATGAATAATTTCTTGAAATTATATTACGAGCTATCTATAGTTAAATGACCCTTCAAATGACTCCACTAGAACAGAAAAGTAATCAATATGGCATACAATAACGAGCTTGGTATAAATATGAAATTATCTTACTTTACATTTAAAGACAATTTAAAACATATAAAAAATTAAACCTATATTTATTATAATAATGTTTTTGGATACCTAAGGAAGATACAAGATATTATAATAAAAATCTAACATTCAACTACACTGTCACTTTAATGTAAGTTAACCACTTTCCTTTCTTAAAAGTGAAATGAACAAAGTTGTTCTGTCTAATTTAGACTACATATCCTCGTCATAAACATTTTCTAATTTTAACATCTATAAATTACACAATGAAAGCATCAATGGATTTAACTCCAAATTCATTTATAAAAGATACTTGACTTTAACATTATCTGAATAAGCTGTTTTTATATTTTTAATTCAATACATGAGGCAACATTTTATATCAGGCACGTACTTGTCAAATAGACAACTAACAGTCATGGAAGTAAAAAAATTTTTACTTGTCAGATTAGATGGATATATTTATTATTATCTTTTTTTTAAAAAAAGATGTTTTTTAAATTAAAAAAAGATATAGTATGAAAAAATATTTATTGCCAAGAAAATAAATTAAAGATAAAATAAAAAAATAAAAAAAGTGTAATTCATCACAGATGAAACTCTGAAAAAGAAAGAAAAATATTATAAACATTAGTTATTTCATGAACACATGTCTTAAAATATTCAGTAAATCAAATAATTGTTAAATCATCTTGTGTCTATGCTCTAACATGTATTTTTTTTGGTCTTGAGATTTAAAATAAAAAAAGGTTCATACATTAAATCTATACCTATTCATAATTTGAAATACCATTATATTGTCTAATCAATATTATAATTAAATATCAGCATTTTAAATTAGACAAAATAATGCATATCACATTTAAAAAAAAAACATTTATATTGTATGCTGAACATAAATGTAATATTTCATGTCCCTTCAAATAATATACCTCTATTTAAAATATAAAATATATTCCTTTGTCTGATTGGTCAGAATGTGATTCCTCTGTAGCACAAAGTAGGGGTTAATGTATGTAAAATAAACATATTCTAATATATGACATGTAACTATTCCTAATTCTTAACATTCTTCCTCCTGTGATTCTTAACTAGCATGCATTGTGCAAACCAACCTGTATGCATGGTCTTTGAAAGTCAATTATCTTGAAAATAACAGTTTATCTTCATTAGGTGTCTTATTCATCATTTTCAAAATAGAGGATTGTGAAATACCATCTAAAAAAATAAATAAATCTAAGTGTCTCCAATAGGATGCATCCACAGCCTTAGTCCATCAAATTGTTGACACTTACCATGTGAACGTGTCTTTGTATGGTTTTCAAGGTCAGCACATTTGAAAGACAATGCCAGACATGATCACATTGATATTCATCACTTTCAATCTTGGATTCTTCACTTTCAGTCTGGGATACTTCACTTTCAGTCTGGGATACTTCACTTTCAGTCTGGGATACTTCACTTTCAGTCTTGAATTCTTCACTTTCAGTCTTGAATTCTTCACTTTCAGTCTTTAGATGAAATCATCTCCCTAATGGCAGAAAAAGTGAGAATCAAACAATTAATACAAGTGTGTGAATTAGTTCTGCACCCCTCTCCCACCCCCATTTCTGAAACGATTTCTGTCACTAGCTTACTAAGCGTGTGTAGAATCTTGTGTTATGTTCTATCAATCAAGTGTGAAGATGAGTCATATATTGAGCAGACATAACCTCTAATGTGTGACTTTGAATCTGACTTTGAAGCATATAGTCTTGCTAGGGGATCCCTTTCTGAGTATCCAAAATTCTAGTAATGTGTAAACTAAATACTAGTTTGTAAAATGTATGCCATTTGATGTCTGTTTGTGCCAAATTCCTGCCAGCCACAGTCCATACATTATTTATACTTACCAGGTGGCAAAGTCGTTACAGGACCCAATGACAAGAGCATCACCTATAATAATAAATTTAACATTTTTAATCATTTGATGAACAATCCTAACATGTTTGCACAATTCTCTACTTGTCATTTCCCTAGAATTCACATATATTGGCAATACTCCTATCTAACTTCTATTATTTACCGTCTGAAGTGGCGGTTGATGATGTTTGCTCTGACATTGAGCCCCTCGTCCCGGAATGGCCCCTCTAGAATAGGGTCGTCTTCCTCATCTCTGAGGAAGCGTTGGGGTGCCTGGACGGCCTGCAGCATCCCAGCCCGCTCTGCAATATTATGCAGGACGCTGCAGGCTATAACGATCTTCGCCACCTTACTAGGGCTGTATTGGAGGGCTCCTCCAGACCTGTCCAGGCATCTGAGTCTCATTTTGAGGAGCCCAAACATCCTCTCCACTACAGCCCTAGTCCGCTTGTGCGCCCTATTACAGCGCTCCTGGGCCTCATCAGTGGGGTTACGTATAGGCGTAATGAGCCAAGGCCGGCTCATGTAACCAGAATCACCTATAAATAATGAACATAACAAAATGACAAATATTAATAATTTATTTATAATTATTATATTAAAATACTTTTTCATTTGTGTACACGAAAATCCCCTAAAATAAACATTTTCCTTAAAAAAGAAATATATGTTTAAATCGCATTCTCTATCTGGCCATTTAAGCTAAGACATGCTACCTATGCGTATTTCGCATAAAGCAGACATTTGCTAAAAGAGAAAGAAATGGTTAAATTGCATCCTAGAGCTGCCCATTTAAGCTAAGACATGCTACATATCTGTTTTGAACTAAAACTAGACATTTGGGGAAAGAGACAATGACATGGTTAAATTGCATTCTCGATCTGGCCATTTAAGCTAAGACATGCTACATATGCGTATTTCGCATAAACCAAACATTTGCTAGAATAAAAACAAAATGGTTAAATTGCATTCTCGATCTGCCCATTTAAGCTAAGACATGCTACATATCTGTTTGGAGCTAAAACTAGACATTTGTTGAAAGACAATTAAATGGTTAAATTGCATTCTCTATCTGGCCATGTAAGCTAAGACATCCTACATATCTGTTTTGAACTAAAACTAGACATTTGGGGAAAGAGACAATGACATGGTTAAATTGCATTCTCAATCTGGCCATTTAAGTTAAGACATGCTACATATGCGTATTTCACATAAACCAGACATTTGCTAGAATAAAAACAAAATGGTTAAATTGCATTCTCTATCTGGCCATTTAAGCTAAGACATGCTACATATCTGTTTTGAACTAAAACTAGACATTTGGGGAAAGAGACAATGACATGGTTAAATTGCATTCTCTATCTGGCCATTTAAGCTAAGACATGCTACATATCTGTTTTGAACTAAAACTAGATATTTGGGGAAAGAGGCAATGACATGGTTAAATTGCATTCTCGATCTGGCCATTTAAGCTAAGACATGCTACATATGCGTATTTCGCATAAACCAGACTTTGCTAGAATAAAAACAAAATGGTTAAATTGCATTCTCGATCTGCCCATTTAAGCTAAGACATGCTACATATCTGTTTGGAGCTAAAACTAGACATTGTTTGAAAGACAATTAAATGGTTAAATTGCATTCTCTATCTGGCCATTTAAGCTAAGACATGCTACATATCTGTTTGGAGCAAAAACTAGACATTTGCGGAAAGACAAAGAAATGGTTAAATTGCATCCTAGAGCTGCACATTTTGCACATTACGCAAACACAACAGTTTTTTAAGACTACAGTGGCAATTGTCTAACTAACTAACCTTGTTGTGCACAAGTACTCACCAACGAGCCACCCAGGTGGAAACTCTCTTTCCTCAAACTGCCGACACAGGGACGACTGTCTGAGGATGCGGGCATCATGACAAGCCCCGCCGAAATTCGCACACACGTGCATAATCCGCATCCGTGCGTCACAAACATACTGCACGTTGAGGCTATGGAAATGTTTGCGATTTCTGAAGGGCAAGTCATCTTCTGGAGCACGCAGCGCAATGTGGGTGCAATCTATTGCTCCCAAGACATTGGGCAATCGAGCGATAGCAAAGAATTCCCTCTTAAGGCGCCTCCAATCACCATCATTCTGAGGAAATCCTATGTAATGCTTACTAACCCGTACCATGGCGTCCAGAAAGTTATCAAAAACCCCCGAAAAGGTACCTTGAGCCAGGCCATGCATGTACCCCTCTCCAGATTGAAAACTCCCGGAGGCCAGGATGTGTATGCAGCTTAGCATCTTGGTGATGCCAGGGACAGCAGTCCACATTCGTGTACGTGGCTCCAGATTGGGTCTAAGAACATCGTAAAGGCCAATGAGCTGTTCACGATTGAGCCTATACTTGTCATAAACCTTGAAGTCACTCATGTTTTCCAAGGTGGGTCTCACCCTATGAACACGAGGACCTCGAACCAAACGAGCCCTTTGTCTCTCTCGGAGCCGCCGAGCCCGCCTGAGTCTATTAATTGCTACTTGTGCAGCAGCACCAGCAGCAACGTCTAACAGATCATCATCCATATTTGCCAAGCTAAGCAGCACAAAGCCAAACAGCAGAGCAAACACAACACTAGGAGTAACAAGGTATGCAAAGACACAGAAGCGATTTGATACAATGTCGATCACAAGGGACGCTTTGTCCATGTTGTTTGGGGGATTTATAGTGCAATTAGTCCAATGCTAGTGTGTTCGTAATGATTGCTGATTGTATACACTTGTTTGTATGTGAGCGGCGCAAATGCTTTCCAAGTGGGCGTTTTTTTAGGTGTTTGCTGAAATTTTGTTTTCCCCCAATGAATCGCAATGTGAAAGTGTAAAATGTAACACATACAGTGCATCGTCGTAATGTTTGTTCATATGCGTAATAAATACTTATAAAATGCGATCTTAGAGTAAAAAGCACACGTCCACGCTAACATGAATGAAAGTGCATACTTGTGTATAATGGCATAGAATGTGATGGATCAATGTTGCTGCAATATTGTTTGTAAACGATAAAGTAACAGCTGACATCTCTAGTATTGTATATATAAGTGATTTGCGAGATATCAACATTGTACGCGTCCCTTTAAAATCGCAATAATACTGAAGATCTTCCGGCTGACATCTATAATATTGTATATATAAGTGATTGGCGAGATGACAACATTGTACGCGTCC